>NW_026530779.1:0-228325 GCF_014839835.1 Dryobates pubescens
GCAACTGCAGACCCTCCCCGGTTGCTGCTGTGTTGCAGCAGGAGCCATTGGTACCCTGTAGAGGCTGGCCCTGGCCCTGTGTCCCTGGGCTTGGGAAGTGGTTCTTGAGTTAAAGAAATTGGTTCTGGGCTTGGGGTCTGGCTCTGAGCTTGGGGACTGCTTCTGACCTTAGTTGCTGGTTCCTGGGCTTGGGGGTCAGGCTCTGGGCTTGGGGACTGCCTCTGAGCTCAGGAAGTGATTCTGGGCTTGGGGACTGCCTCTGAGCTTGGGAAGTGGTTCTAGGCTTGGGGGTTGGTTCTTGAGCTTGGGAAGTAGTTCCGACCTTGGTTGCAGGTCCTGAGCTGCTTCTTGGGCTCAGGGGATAGTTCTTCAACTCTGGGGCTGCCACTGAGCTCAGATTCTGGTTCTTGAGCTTGGGAAGTGGTTCTGAGCTTAGTTGCTGGCTCTGAGCCCAGGAGCTGAGTCTGCATGTTAGATTTGAGTGTGAGCTTGGGGGCTGGCACTGAGCTTTGGGGTTGGTTCTTGAACTTAGGAAGTGGTTCTGACCTTAGTTGCTGGTTCTTGAGCTTGGGGGCTGGCACTGAGCTGCAAGAGTTGAGCTGAAGTGGAGCAGTGCACTGCAGAGGCAAAAGCTTTTCCCTCCCAGTCAGCCCTTGGAATCATCTCCCCAGGGCAGTGGTGGATTCCCCTGCAGGGCAGAGTTGGAAGGCTCAGCTTGGCAGGGGGCTGGGCCAGCTCCTTTCAAGTCCAGTGTCAGCTGGCAAGGTTGGAGCAGCTGAGCCTTGGGGTCCCTTGCAGCCTGGCATTGTGTGCCAGCAGAGCTGTGCTGCTGGTTTGGAGGGCACTTGGAAAGCTTCTGGAGCATTTGTGAAGGAATATGGCAGAGGTGTGGAGGAATTGGGAAGGGATTTTGGTTCTCCTCCTCCTTGTCCTCTTCCTTGTCCTCCTCTGCCTCATCTTTTTCCTGCTCTCCCTGGAGGCTGCCCTTAGACTCTTAGAATCCTGAGTGGTTTGGGTTGGCAGGGAGCTGCAAAGGTGATGCAGTCCAAGCCCCTCTGCAGTCAGCAGGGACATCCTGCACTAGCTCAGGTTGCCCAGAGCCCTGTCCAGCCTCACCTGGAACCTCTGCAGGGCTGGGACCTCAAGCCCCTCCCTGGGCAACCTGTTGCAGTGTTCCAGCAGCCTCCTGGTGCAGAACTTGTTCCTCACCTCCAATCTGAATCTGCTGTGCTCTGGTTGGAAGCCATTGCCTCTGGTGCTGTCCCTGCAGGCTTTGCAAAGAGTCCCTCTGCAGCCTTCTTGTAGCCCCCTTCAGGTACCAGGTGGTCACTCTTAGGTCTCCCCAAGCCTTCTCCTCTCCTCTCCAGGCTGAACACCCCCAGCTCCCTCAGCCTGTCCTGGTAGCAGAGCTGCTCCAAGCCCCTGCTCATTTTTGTGTCCCTCCTGTGGGCCCTCTCCATCAGGTCCCTGTCCTTCCTGTGCTGAGGGATCCAGAGCTGGCTGCAGTGCTGCAGGTGAAGTCTGAGCAGAGCAGAGCCCAGTGCCAGGATGGCCTCTGTCCATCTCTGGCCATGCTGCTGTTGGTGCAGCCCAGGCTGCCCTTGGCCTTGTGGGCTGCAGGCTCCCCCTGTCTGTTCCTGTGCAGCTTCTTGTCCAGCAGCACCCCCCAGTCCTTTTGTGCAGGGCTGCTTCCTATGCCCTCCTCCCCCAGCCTGTGCTGCTTGTGAGGATTGTGCCAGGCCAGGGGCAGGACCCTGCCCTTGCTCTTGGTGAAGCTCAGGAGGTTGCCCTGGGCCCCCTCTGCAGCTTGTCCCCTTGAGCTCCTCCAACTTGTTCTGCAGGGGATTGCCTTAGGTTTCAGGAGGCAGAGAGGCTCTCTTTGAGCCTTGTCAAAGGAGTTGATGACACTTTGTGGTGTCCCTCTGGACTCTGCTGTCCCTTCTGGAGGTCTCTACTCTCTGGTGTAAGACATCCCAGTGCCTTCCACCCACCACAGGGATTCTCCTCCATGCTCTCATCCAGGGGCTGCTGTTGGGCCATGATAGATATGTAAATCAGCCCTTGGGATTTGGTAGGGGCCCAGGGGACTCTGAGAGGGCAGCAAGTGAGTGGAGATGGAGCAATGGATGGAGAGATGGAGGGTGAAGGCTGCAGGGGGTGGGAGGGCTTAGTTCAGCAGCTGTGTGGCTCTGCCTGGATCCTACCTCCAATGGTGCTGGCAGCAGCTGACCCCAGAAGCTCAAAGCCCCAAACCCTGCCTGGCTCAGGACAGTCCCCTGAGCCCTCCTGACATCCAGCACAGCCCAAGCAGGCACTCAGGGCTCCTAGCCACACAGCCCAGCCATCCCCCATGGCAGGAGTCACCTGAGGTCTCACTCCCTCTCTGTCCCCCTTGCTCTCCTCAGTTGCTGCCTGAGGTGGCTGCAGGGTCCCTCCCCAGCCCTCATCTGTAACCCCTCCTTGGCTTGGTGCTGTTCTTTCAGCCCTCCAGCTGATCCCAGCCTTTAGTCTCAGGCCCCTTCCATTCTTGTGCTGCTGCTTCCAGCCCAGTTCCTTAGATGCTTCCTCAGCCACAGCATTTCCCACTCCAGCCTTCCAGCTGCAGTGGCAGTGGAGGTGGGGGACCCAGGGCCATGGGACAGCCAAGGCAGCAGGGACATGGATGGGCTGGGAATGAGGGAAGGGCCTGGGAATGGTCAGGCAGGAATTAGGCCTTGTCCCTCCAAGAAGGGGAGAGGATCCAGGGCCCAGGTGACAAATGTGTGTGCAGGGCATGGCAGAATTTGGAAGCATTTGAGGAGGTGAAAGGAGTGAATTGTGCTGCAGCTCTGCATGTGTCAGCTGGGAGATGAACAGCAGCCCCTGGACACTGTGCCCTCCCATCCAACCTAATTTTCTCTTGGGGATGTGGAGTGGCAGCTCCAGGAGCGCTGCAAAGAGCAAGCTGAGAGAAATGGTCAAGGAGAGAAGGAAGTCAAACCCTTTCCAGTGAGTGTCTTTGGGCTGCAGGTGTGTGAAGGGTGCTGGAGGTGTGAGGTTTGGGCAGGAGGCAGAGACTCCTCCAGCATCCCAGTGAGGGCTGAAGAGGTTTAGCAAGAAGCTGCCCAAGTCCCTTCGCCTTTGCTGCATCTGCAGAAATCGTGAAGCTCCCTTTGTGTGTGTCCTGAGGGCAGTTCTGATCTTGTCTTGGGGAGTGGCCATCAGAGAGGTGTGTGCAGGGCAGAGCTGAGCACAGAGTGGGTGTGGTGGGGGCAGGGCCAGGTAGGAGAGGTGGGTCCAGAGCAAGATGTGCTGGCAAATGGAGCTGCAGGCAGCAGAGCCCTGGGCAGGCAGTGGGAGGAAGCTTTAGGCAAGGCCTGGGAGAGGCTGTGTGGAGGCAGCTGTGTTATGGTGCTGGCCTGCAGCTGTGTGCTGGGGGCTGTGTGCTGGGCAAAGAGCTGAGTCTGCAGTTGTTGAGGCCTCCCATCTTGATCAGCCCTGGCTGTGTGCTGTGGCTGTGCTGCTGGGCTTGGGAGCTGCCCCCAGCAAGGCTGAGCTGTGCTGCCTGGTTGTGGGCAGTGCTGAGCCATCGCTTGCAGGTCAGTGCTCTCTGAGCCCTTTGCTTCTCTCTGTCAGGAGCTGTGTGCCTCTCTCTCCATCATCCCTGTCCCTGTATGCTGTGGAAGAGCAGAGTTTGCAGATCTGCCCCTTGGAGCAGCCCAGCAGGTAAGAAACCCAGAGTGGGTTAACAGCAGGACCCCAGCCCCCAGGGCAGCTCCCAGTCTCCTCCATCTCCTCCTGTCCAGCATATTTCACCTCTCCAGGGGCTCTGAGGCACATCAGGTGTTGTGGGAGTTAAGGAATGCTCCAGTCTGCTGGGGGTGAGTTGTGAGCAGGAGGTGATCTTTGGGGTTTGGGATCTGGTGGGTGGTAGGAGAAGGTTGGGGGGTGGTTTGGTCTTCCTTGGTCAGTGCTGCTGCCTCCATTGTTTGAGCCAGGGGAGATCAAAGGAGAGGGCCTGGGCCAGGAACCACCCTGCCAATGCCTCCAGGCTCTAGGAGAGTGGGACAAGTCCCAGGGTACCTCAGGGCACTGGTCACAGGAACCTGGGGTCTCAGCACAGGTATTAGAGGTCTGAGCCCACACTGTGGCAGAAACTGAAGGTTTGAGGTCCCCTCTGCATTCTCTCCTCCAGCTGGGTGTTGGGAGTCAGGGAGTGTTATGATCCAGGCAGGATCTCAGGGTTTGAGGTCTTGGGCTCAGGTGCTTCCATCTTCCCTATTGCAGAGCTGTGACCCCTTCCTGCCACAGTATGGCCTCACAGAAGGACCCAGGCAAGAGCTGGGAGGAGAAGCAGCACCCAGAGATCAAGTTAGAGAAGCCCAAGTGCAGTCCCAAGGGAGAGGAGGAAGAAAATGAGGAGAAGATGGAGGATGATGGTGTGAAGAATGATGACTATGAAGAGGAGGATAATGATGATGGTGAAGGTGACCAGGGTGAGGGGTAGGAATGTATGGAGGAGGATGAAGTCAGAGCAGGTCCCTCAGTGTCACCAAAACAGCTGAATCAGTGTGCTGAGTGTGGGCAGAGCTTCCCACCTGGCTCAGAGCCAGTGAATCACCACTGCCGGCAGCCTGGCTCCCGGCCCTACGTCTGTGGTGACTGTGGCAAGAGGTTCAGCTGGAATTCTGACCTCATCCGGCACCGCCGCACCCACACTGGTGAGAAACCAAGCACCTGTGCTGACTGCGGCCAGAGCTTCACCCGGCGCTCCAGTCTCACCCGGCACTGCCTCACCCACACTGCAGAGAAACCGTTCACCTGTGCTGACTGCGGACAGGGCTTCACCCGGCGCTCCAGTCTCACCCAGCACTGCCTCACCCACACTGGAGAGAGGCCCTTCTCTTGTGACAGCTGTGGAAAGCGCTTCAGGCACATGGCTCATCTTAGGCAACACCACCTCACCCACACCAGTGAGAAGGCCTTCATCTGCAGAGACTGCAGCAAGAGCTTCAAAACCAGCTCCTATCTCACAATCCATCGCCGCATCCACACTGGAGAACATCTGTTCCCCTGTGCTGAGTGCGGGAAGACCTTCACCACAAGCAGCAGACTAATCAAGCATCAACTCACCCACAGCGGTGAGAAGCCCTACAGATGTGCCGACTGCAGCAAGAGCTTCACGAGGAAGGGAGACCTCACAAAGCACCGTTCTGTGCACACTGGTGAGAAGGCTTTCAGCTGTGCTGACTGTGGGAAGAGCTTCAGCTACAGCAGTAATCTCATTTGCCACCACCGCACCCACACCGGTGAGAGATCTGGCTTGTGCTAACTGCAGCAAGTGCTTCACCGAGACGGGCCCCCTCAACAAGCACTGCTGCACCCACACGAGAGAGCAGCCTGCACTGGAGGAGTGGCACAAATCCACCTAGAATCTGTTGGGTAACCCTGACTCCTCTGAGAGGGCCTTTCCAGCACCAAAATATCTCTTTTTCCTTTGCAGTTCTCAGGGACTGGGGACACCAGCAGCAGCAAACACCTCCTGCCCTTCCGAACACCAATTATTGCTAATGAGAACAATTACAGTGCTGAGTTGGCACAGCTGGAGCTCCCAGTGGAGCTGGGCAGGGCTTTGCCAGGGTCTGTCTGGTTCTTCCCCAATGCTTTGTGTCTCCCTGGGGTAAGAAATCCTCTGTCCATTGAGCAATTGTGTTAATAAAACCCAAAAGTTACCCAAAACCTGTCTGTTTGCTTTTATTTCAGATATCCCTGCCTCAATGCCCAAATTCTGGGGGCATTTGCTCCCAAGGGATGGGGTAGAGCTGTGTGCCCAGTTCAGGGAGGGGAAAATGAAGTTCTCAGAGGAGTCTTGAGGGGCATCTCAGAGGCATTCTTCAGGGGCTTTCAGGTGATCTTAGGTGTTTGGGATTTGGATGGTCCTAGGACTGCGTTTTGGGATCTTTGGAGGGTGTAGGGGGAAGCTCATGGAGATCTTTGGAAGAACTCAGAAAGCTTCTGTTGGCTTTCCGCTCTGGGGCTGGAACAGGTTGAAGAGCTGAGAAGAAGTTAAGCTGCCTGTTCCCCCCCAAAATAGAAGGGAGGGAAAAATAACACACACACAAGGAAAAAAACCCTCTGGGTTGAGATAAGGACTTGAGACAACATCAAGAGAGCTGAATCCAAAGGAGATCCCATAATGCACACTGACCTGAGGCTGTTGGCAGGAAGAAGCACAGCAGTGAGCAGCAGCAGCCAGGATTTCAACCCCTGCAGCCCTCCCCCTCAGCAAAGAGCCAGCACCTGAGAGCCAGAACTCAACAGCAGCAACCAGAACAGGAAGCCTCTGATGTTGCAATCTGAAATTCAGGCCCTGTAGTACTTTGCTCCAGCCAGCACTGTCCCTGTGAAGGTGGCATGAGGCAGGGTGGTTTGGAGTAATGGCAGCAAATTTTCAGCTTAACCTTTGGTATTCCCAAGCCCTCATTCTGTGCCATCTGCACCATGCCCAGCAGCAATCAGCAGCACACCTCAGGCACTGTCCATTCTCACACCACAGGAGGTTGCTTTGCAGGACCCAGAGGGCTGCTCACTGCAGGTGCTCTGCAGCTCCACTCTGTTCCACCACAGTCTGCATCAGTCCATGCCCAGTCCAAATGCTGCAAATGCTGGGGCTGTGTTTCCAGCTCTGGTGCAATCTGAGTCCAGTGACTCCTTCCACGCCTCCAAGTGAAAGCAAACTGTGGCTTGCATCCCAGTACTCAGCTTCCAACACATCCAGGTGTGGGGATCTTCCTGTCACACCAGAAACACAGATGGGTTCCACCCCTCGTGGTTTGATGGTGTCAGAGCACTCTGGGCACCTCTATCTACTAAAGCTTTATCCTCTCATGGGTTCAACTTGCCAGGCCATTGGTTCTGTGTGGTCCAACAAACCAATTTGTCTCTCTCCTCCATCTGGTTGGAGGCAGAGCCCCTCTACTTCTGCCTGGGGTCCCTTGCATCTTGTGCAGATACTTTGGGAGTCCCTTCAGGAGGACCAGAAGCAGTTTCAGCTTCCCTGCTCTTCTTAGGCCATTTCCCACTGGAAACTGAAGCAGCATCTCTGGGGGGACAATTCCCCTGTAAGTCACAGACTCCTGCAGCCAGGACTGGATTGGGTTTTCCCTTCCACTTCCTCACGTCCTCCCCATGGTCACACAAGTAAAGCAGAGGGTGTGCTGTGGTGTGTGCCTCCCAGATTCTCTCCCTTGGACAGGGGAGCAGCTGCTCCTCATGGCTGAAACACAGGACTGTACAGGTGGGGAACAAAAGCTTCTTCTGGAGCTGATGGAACTCCTGGGACAGTTCCTTCCCGGATGAAACACAGGCCTGGACAGAGGAGCAGAGATTTCCTTTGCCTTGCTGGGGCCTGCTGCTTGTTTCATCCACTGTTTGTCCTTGGCCATCTTCCAAAGCCAGAGATAAGAAGCAAGCCAGCAGCCCTGGCTCTTTCTCTTGTTGCCATGGGGACCCTGATCCCTCCTGGTCCTTTGCAGGGTCAGCTGCTTTCCTTGTAGGCTTCTTTGCCCCTCCCGGAGTGTTGTAGATGTGCCCTCGGGAATGAGCAGCAAGGAGATCAATGAATAGATATATTGGCAATCTATTGATATCTAAACTCTGCAGCATGGGATTCAGTTTCCATTCACAGGCAGCAGGATTGGGTTGGTGGAACCACCTCTACAGAACGTTTGTGCCTGGGCACTTCAGACGACCCAAATGAGTTCTAGAATTTAGAAAGGAAACTGATTGGAACAGCAGTGGGGGAGGGGTTGGTCGGTGCCCAGCTGTAGCAGTTTGGGCTGGGTGCCCTCTGCTACGTGAGGTGCTTCCTGTGTCCAGCAGTCCAGCCCAGGGGGCGGACACAGGAAACTAGATATTTCCTACCGTAATTCTCTGCACTGCTATAAGATCCAATGCGGGGTCTGGCACTTGCTCTTTCTTTCCTTGCTGTCACCTGGTAACTGGGGGAGATATCTCCCAGCCATGGGCCTGGCTAGGCCCAAGGCCATGGGGGGTGGGCAGTCTCTGATCTGGCCAGCTGAGACTAGCCTAGCAGTGGGTGGGGAAGAAGGAGCCCTGCGGGTCCCCTCAGGTGGGGATGGGATGTTCCTGGGTTTGCTTTGGGATCTCCTTTGTCACTGCTCTTCTGGCTCTCTGTACACACTCATCACTTTCCATTTAACTTTTCCATCTCTTTTGCAATCCCTTTGAGTCATTATTTCTGCCCGTGGTGAGGAGGGGGTCTGCCTCAACCCATCACATTTTGGCAAGCCAGGCAGGATCCAAAAGGGGAGCTAACAGCTATGATGTCCTGCTTTTTATACCCTAGCTGGGCAGGGAGGGGGGGAGTGGAACAGACTCAGCTTCTCAGGGGAGAAACGCCCTGCAGGGAGGGTAAAGTACCCACAAGCCCTCCACCCTGCTTTGGGTGTTAAGCCACCGCAGCAGTAAACCCTCAACCCAGGACAGTTTCAGCCTTACCTGAACCAAACTTCTCTAAAGCAAAGGTTTGGCTTCCTCACGAGCTGGGAACGTCAGGAAATCTTTCCCTGGTGCTGTGTTTAGAGCCCTGACAGCGCGGCACGGCTGTGCCCTGATCAGGAAATAGAGACCGGTGACGACCGCCTGGCTGTGCCGCGGGGTTGCTGCTTCTCCCAGAGCACAAAGGTCCTGGAGCCTCCCAGGGGAAGCTTCAGAGGCTTTTGCCGCTGGCTCCACGCAGCGCAGCCCCCGGCAAAGGTTCCCCACTCCGGGGGCTGCGGTGCTTCAGGACCGGCGGTGCGCAGGGGCCGCCATGGTTCCCTCCCGTGGCCATGGCTCACGCGGCAGTTGCCCCCACGCTCCGCAGCACCGCCCCCAGCCGGGCAGCAGTGGCAGTGTGCGGCGAGGCCTTCTGCAGTGCTGCTTCAAGGCCCGGGCGAGGCGGAGCGGAGCGGCACAGAGACGCACACAGGCATAGGCACCGACACCAGCGTGGGGGGCACTTGTGTACCAAACAGCTCCTGTTTCCCATCTGCCCCAAAGAATGCTGCTCCAGTGAGCATCCCCTGCTGACACAATAATTAACCAAGGAGCTGATCCTTTGCCAAATAAGCACAAGCACACGCCCTAAACAGGGCAAACAAACATGTAGCCTGGGCCTTGTTTGCCACAGGGGTGCAAACATGCCCAGGCAGATTGTTTACATGGACTCAGTGGCACCAAGGTCCCCCTCCAGTGACTCCAGAAGGGAGGGGGGACACAGGGGGGTTGAGTCACACACACAGAAGCATGTTCTGGTAATATTTGGGGCACAATCCTGGTCATAAGCACCATTCACTATGAGGGGCAGCTGATCCTGGCACAGGCTGCTTCTCTGACACAGCTGCCATGCCTGGGGCACTGTCTGTAGGTCCAGAGACCTTCTCTTGCCCCTGAGCCCTCTGCACAGTGATGAGAAGGGCTCGAGAGGCATGGGCCAGGCCCAAGCACATTGCAGTGATTTCTGTCTCTCAGGAACTCCCAGGCTGACAACAGACTTTGCCCGAAACTTTCCCCAGCTGGGGAGGATTTTGCACGTGCTCAGGGCTGAAATTCCAAAGCACCAGAGGTGACCACCAGCCTAAGAATTTGCCCCTTCCCCCCCACCCCCTGCCACTCCTCAGTATCCAGCATCTGGGCAGATCTCACAGTGGTTTCCTTGGCAGTGTCCTGTATTGCTCTGGATGAAATCAGAGCAAGCTACCCAGCAGTGGGCAGCACAGCTCTGAGCCATTGCCCTAAGGTAACACAGCACCATCAGCAGCACAAACAGGACTGCAGCTCATCAGCCCCCAGAACACACCACAGGAAAGAAAACTTCTGTCAAACTGTGTTGACAAGCCTCAAGCCTTAACTGAATCCTCTTCTCCTCTCTTTTTGTTACCACAATCCTTTTGTCTCCTGCCAAAATCTGTCCTCATTAAGGCAGCTGCTTTCCTGCCCCACACTGGGCTCCAGAAAAGGAATGTACTGGGTTAAGCTGAGCCAGCAGCTTAACCTCTCTGCCTCCCCCAACACAGAACTGAGTGGGAAAGAACATCACACAAAAGCTCTTTGTGTTGATACATAAACAAATGAGAGAAGAGTTTCCTGAGCAAATCAGATCATCAGAATACAAAAGTACAGTGACCTCAGCCTGTGTGCAGAACAGGCACAGTGGAAAGCAGCAGCAAGCAGCAGCAAGCAAGGCAAAAGCCCAAAGCAGGGAGCTGGTCCCCTATCCCTCCCTGTCCCACTGCCATAGCAGCAGGGCAGCCAACACCCAAAAAACCCCAGAACCCAGAAGCAGCAACTGGAACAGGGAGCCTCCCATGTTGCAACCTGAACTTCAAGCCCCATCATCCTTTGCTCCAGCCAGCACTTTCATTTCTGAGGCTGGCATGGCTGCAGCATGGTCTGGATAACAGCAGCAGAGTCAACTCAACCCAGGACAATCAGGAGCCCCTCCAAGCAAAATGGAAAGAGCCTCTCAGCTTCTGTGAACAACTTCCACTGCTTTGAAGGCAGCTGGACTTGCCACATGGATGCATTAGCTGAGAGCCCAAAAGAGCCCAAGGGGGCAGTGGAAGGTGACTTCAGAAGGATCCTTGAAGATGAAGCTCAGACAGACTTCATGATTTGTGGCTGGAACCTTGGTATTTCCTACTGGGATCTCCTTTGGATTCAGAGCCCTGTGACAGTTCACAGGGTCACAGGTGACAGGAGGTTGGGGGTTGGAAGGGACCTCTGGAGATCTCTGAGTCCCTCTGCCAGAACAGAACCATAGAATCCAGTGCAGGTCTCACAGGAACACATCCAGACAGGGCTGAAAAGTCTCCAGAGAAGGAGACTCCACAACCTCTCTGGGCAGCCTGTTCCAGGGCTCTGTCACCCTTACAGTAAAGAAGTTCTTCCTTCTGTTGAAGTGGAACTTCCTGTGCTGCAGTTTCCATCCATTGCCCCTTGTCCTATCCCAGTCTCCATTCGGCTTTCACACAGGCCACACTGGACTGTTGAAAGGTGAATGAGTTTTGCTGATGACTTTCTGACTCTCCAACTGACGAATCAGATTCTGAATGGGCAACAAAGAGTCAGGGTTGGTTCTGTATTGTCTGTGATGCACAGTCCGAGAAGCAACCGGCAACTTAATGTCCTGAATCTTGTGTTGTCCCACAACTGCAGATTCATCAGAAAGTTCAGGTCTAGCAGACAGCTTCAGCTTTTGCCCATCAATTTCCACAGAAGCTACTCCAAAAGCCCATTTGTAACCTTTAGGGTCCTTGAAACGCCCTTCTCTCAGAAAATCAATTCCCAAAATACAAGGTGCATCAGGTCCGGTCACAACTGTATGCTTCTTCTACTGTTTACCAGTTAAACTTATATTAACCTCTACCTTACTTAACTCTTGAGATCCACCAGTGACTCCCAGAATAGTTATAGACTCTGATCCCTGATAATTTGATGGCAATATGGTGCACTGAGCTCCTGTGTCAACCAAGGCCCTGTACTTCCGAAAGTGTGAAGTGCCAGGCCACTGGATGTACACATCCCAACAGATTCTGTTATCTCCATTATCCCTCTCCTCTCCCTGGCGGGAGGAAGGGCACCCCTAATTATGGGGAACATTTCCACAGGTGCAACAAGCACACTGTGCAGTGTTAGAACTGGAGCCACTGTTGGAGCTGTCATTGTTGTCCTGGGGAACTGTGGAAGTAACAGCTACCCTTCTGGTATTGCTACCCTGGGTTCTGCCACTTTGCAGTTCCCTCAATCTCCTGAAAAGATTAGAAGTTGGTTGGCCATCCCACCTGTTCATGTTCTCACCAAACTGATCACGTAGAGTTATCCAAATGGTCCTACGTGATTGCCTTGGTGGTCTGTTTTGGTTTGGCCTGTTTTGGAATGACCTCCTTGGAGGACATCTATTCCTCATAGCTGAAACCTGCACCCACCTGGAGGAAGAACTGGAATTATCTCTTTGTGCCAATTGGGATATGGAATCTTTGATTTCATCCTTCAGCTCTCTCATGCAATCCTTCATCTCACTAGACAGAGTTTTAATGGCTGAAACCAAAGAAACATGTGTCATGCTATCATCCAATTGTCTTAGTTGATCAGTGAATTGGCCAACCGTAGGAGGATCTCCACCATAATTTCTTGCCACAATTCTACTTGCCAGAATGTTTGCATAATTGGAAGGAGCAAGTTTGATGAGCTTTTTAGCACGACCATTTCCCACAGGAATATCGTCAGGATTCAGAGTATCATGGTCACCATAGAGTATCTCTCTAATGGCAAACTCTCTCAGACGCTTAATTCCCTCATCTATGGTAGTCCAGGGCTTAGGATTCCATGGAAGATCATCTCGGGAAGGGTATCTCAGGGAAACTGCCATTAAAAGGCGTATCCACAGATTAACCTTACCGAGAATCCTGGCTAGATGTCTATCTATTCCATTATCATTTGAGAGAGTTCCTAGCTGAGCTGCTGACTTGTCTCCAACTATTAGAGCTGGAGCACCTGTATCATAACACCTAGCAAGCCAAGATAGGATGGGTTCCTTATCTGCTCTGAGGTAATCTTTGCGGACATTGCGAATCTCCTCCCTTGGTGACGAGCAGCTCTGCAGGTCATCCTCTTCTTCATCTATCACATCTTCCTGAACGTTTTGTCCCCATAATCCTGCTGTCACTCTCCTAAGGATCTCTTTAAGCTGAGAAGCACCACTGCCAGCTGCTGTCTTAGCTGCATCTCCATCCTGTGATGATCTCAATAACTCAGCTATATCTCTAAGACGAACCTTCTGTTCATCTCCAGCAGGCCCTTTCCTGGCAGAGGTTCCCTCACCAGGATCAGCCTGTTTAGTAGAGGTTCCCTCACCGGGATCAGTCTGTCTAGCAGAGGTTCCCTCACCGGGATCAGTCTCCTGCTCTTCTCCTCCATTAGCTCCACTAGCTCCTGGATCAGCTTTGGCTTTTCCACCTCTGGTCTTTAAGACTGCTACTTGTTTAACTGGAGCTGTGTTTGAATTTACAGCCATCCTGATAGAAGCTGACAGGTCCTGATCTAAACCAGCCGCCGTGGGGGCCCCTTCCGGTCCTGTCATGGCGGATGGAAATGACCTTGCCTCACTACCGGTCGCCATCTTGGGAATGGGAGCCACCCCTGCAAATAATGGTTTTTTTCTCTAATTTCTTTAATTCATTTTTTATTTTTTTATTTCATTTTTTATTTTTTTCTCTTTTCTGTTATTTTATTTTATTTTTTGTAATCTATTTTTTCATCTTTTTAAATTTTATTTTTTATAAGTTTTTTAAAATGCTAATTTTGGTTGTTTTATTTTTATTTTATTCTGAATTTATTAATTTTAAAAATTATTTTTATTTTTTTGTGAAATTTTAAAATTTTTTAAAATTATTTTTATAGGGGTTTGATTTGGTTTTGTTAATTTTAATCTAACTTTTTTCATTTTTCGTTATTTTTGTATTTTATTTTTCTTTAGTTTATATTGTTGTTTTCAATTTAGGTTTTTGTCATTTTTTAATTTGTTTTATTGTTTTAATTTTTTTAATTGTTTGTAATTTTAAGATTTTTTATTCTAATTTTTTTAATCTTATCTTTTTTACTTTAATTATTTTTTAATTTTTGCATGTTTGTTTTATTTCAACTATTTTCTATTTTAATTTTGATTTTTGCTTTTTTATTTTTTAACCTTCTTTGTTATTAATTCTTTTTAATGATTATTTTTCATTTTAATTTTCTTGAATTTTTTTTGTTTGCTTTAATCTAGTATTCTTGATAATCTTTTTTTTTATTTTTTGTTAGTAATCCTTATGGTTTTTCAGTTTGTTAATTTTTGTGCTTATTGTCTTTTTTTATTGCTGCTTTTTTTTAACTATTATTTTGTTAAATTGTTTTTATTTAAAATTTTTGTTTGTTTTTAATTTTTCTCTATTATTATTTTTTGTTATTTTGTACTCTATTTTTTGTATCTAAATTTTTTTGTTATTTTGGGGGTTTTGTACTTGTTATATCGAAGTTGTAATTTTTTTGGTTTTGTTTTGTTACATATATTTGTAGTTTTAAAAATTTTTTTACTTGTTTCTTTTTTACTATTTTTTAATAATTTTTATTTTTTCTAGCCAATGTCTAGGAAGGAAATAGAAAGATGTTACATTAGCTAAGGAATACTTTTAAAAACTAATACCTATTTACTACAAACATTAACTATATTACATGGAGCTCCTTTGAAAGGCACACAATTAAGAACGTTTGAACCAAAAGAATGTACAATGTGAACTCATTACTAAGTACATATGTACACCTTACTGCAATTGCTATCTACTAAGTACCTGTAAATACCAAATACTTACCATTCATTATGCTAACTAGGAAGACTTAGCAAAGCTCTAACAAATCTCTGAGAGACATTACAATCAGAAATGATGAAATTAGCACTGTTGCTTTAAATCAGAACAGAGCTTTGGTAGACTGGAGTCTTACCAGAGGAAGAGGGGGCAGTGTGAGGCTGACTAGCAAGGTATGCCCTAATTGCAATTGTTTCTGCAGTAGGGTCTTAACGACTTGCAGCCTATCTTGTCTCAGCTACCATTGCTCCACCCATAGTGGATTATCTGTTTTCCATTTTAATTTGAAGGTTGGTTGCTGAACTGTAGCTGCTACAGAAAAAGATCAGTAAAGAGTTTTGCTCCTAGCTAACTTAAGGCATCTCAGCCCAATAGAGCAACTGGAAGGGTTAACAGGCACGGTCTTACAGTGATTGATTAGCCCTCTTTAAAAGCTAATTACACTGGTTCTTCGCTGACCCAGGTTGTTCAGATACCTTTTAAAGCCATGACTCCAGAATTTGCCATCAGCAATGGCTAGTGACCATTCCACTTATAGCAAGGTATAATACTGACATGCTCTCCAGTATCCACAATCATTGAAAGTTGTATAGTTTGTCCATAAGGGTGTCTGATAGTTACAATCTTTTCTGGTTTTCCCTTTTGGATTTCTAGGGCCAATAAGATATTAGGCATACTGGTGGAACCAAAGCCTCCTTGTCCTCAAATCTTGTTAGAAGCCTTAGGCACTCAGGACTCAAATGGTATTAGCTGAGCAACTTTGGTCTCAACAAGAGACTTTAGCCTGGAGAAGAGGAGACTCAGGGGTGACCTTATTACTCTCTACAACTACCTGAAGGGAGGTTGTAGACAGACGGATGTTGGTCTCTTCTCCCAGGCGGCCAGGACCAGAACAAGAGGACACAGTCTCAGGCTGCACCAGGGGACGTTCAGGCTAGATGTTAGGAAAAAGTTCTATGCAGAAAGAGTGATTGCCCATTGGAATGGGCTGCCTGGGGAGGTGGTGGAGTCTCCATCATTAGAGGTTTTCAGGAGAAGACTTGATGGGTTGCTTGGTGCCGTGGGTTAGATGTTTGGATGGTGTTGGATTGGTTGATGGGTTGGACACGATGATCTTGAAGGTCTCTTCCAACCTGGTTTATTCTATGTATTCTATGTATTCTAAGAGTGCTAACAGGAGAGGTAATGATATAGAGCATAACTTTTATAAGCCAGTCATGTTCATAATCTATTAAACTGAGAGCTATAAAGATGCCCTGTCTAGAGGTAGGCCATCTGCCCATTAACAGAGCACAGGGTAGAAGCCCGTGCTGATCAGACTCAACAACAACATTTGTGGACTCAAGAGTGGCGTCCACTGCAGTTGTGTATCCTGACTTTAACCCATAGGTAGCTATGGCTTGTTTAGCTTCTTTTAACATTTTCTAATCTAGAGATTGCCATATTCTTTGTTGACCTTCTAATACCACAGGAGATGCATGTACAGGAAAATCTACAGATTCTCCATCTATTACTGCATTTCTCACAATACCTTTCCACAAGCTCAGGGTAGAAGTTCCCCATCCCTCCCACCTCCCAATCCCTTCCACTATAGTCCCTTCAGAACTCGATTTTAGCCTCCATCGCAGTGATATCGTCTGCTGAGAATGCCTGGGATCTGAGAGGCAGGGAGGGTAGCACAGCTGGAGCTGCTGGGGGGGCGGGCACCGCTGGGGCCACTGGGGCCACCACCATGGAGATAGCCACCGGGGCCACTGGGGCTGTTGCTGTGGCTGCTGCCATGGGGGCAGCTGCAGGGGCCGCTGGGGCCACCGCTACAGTCGGTGCTGCTGGTGACGGTGGTGCATTGATCGGTGCTGTCTCGGTTGGGGCAGTTGGGGCTGCCGGGGCTCACGAGGGCCACCGGGGCACATGGGGGCCGGCGGGGCTCGTGGGGACTGCCGGGGCTCACGGGAAGGGTGCGGTCATAAAAATGCCGTAACCATGAGCCTCCAAGCACTCAATTTTTCCTAAGAGGAGCTGTAGAACAAAGTTGGTGCTGTCTGGTTTCTCAACATCGGTGTTTTCGTCTTCTGAATCCCAGCTGTCTCTGTCGGTATTAGAGGAAGCTCAGAGTATAGCTCACAGTATCACCAAGGTTGGAAGAGACCTCAAAGAGTCCAACCTGTCACCACAGACCTCATGACTAGACCATAGCACCAAGTGCCACATCCAGTCTCCTCTTGAACATCTCCAGGAATGGGGACTCCACCACCTCCCTGGGCAGCAGATTCCAATGCCAAACAACTCTCTCTGTGAAGAACTTTCTCCTCACCTCGAGCCTAAACTTCCCCTGGCACAGCTTGAGACTGTGTCCTCTTGTTCTGGTGCTGGTTGCCTAAAAGAAGAGACCAACCCCTTCCTGGCTACAACCACCCTTCAGGTAGTTGTAGAGAGCAATGAGGTCACCCCTGAGCCTCCTCTTCTCCAGGCTAAACAATCCCAGCTCCCTCAGCCTCTCCTCATAGGGCTTGTGCTCAAGGCCTCTCCCCAGCCTTGTTGCTCTTCTCTGGACATGTTCAAGTGTCTTGATATCCTTCTTAAATTGAGGGGCTCAGAAGTGGACACAGTTCTCAAGGTGTGGCCTAACCAGTGCAGAGTACAGGGGCACAATGACTTCCCTGCTCTGCTGCATGCATTAAATCAAACCTGGAATTTAAATGCCTGTCAAAATTCAATTGTAGCACACCAGTAAGGTGTTTTGAGCATCAGGACATGTGGGATCATAATTTGCTCTCTGCCCCATTAGAGCCTCAGGAATTAGATATTTCAGGGACCTTACAAGCAGAAATCTGTGTGTACCTGCAGCAGAGATCTGGAGCTGATACAGTACTATGATCTTTAATCACACTCCCTTTGCCTTAAAGCCATGCAGGCTTAGCCTAACAGCTGAATGAGATGATCATGGAGGTTTGTAGAACAAAGTTGAACACATAGCAGCCAGGATAATCTTGCTTCAAATTGCTACAGCAAAGCACCAGCTCAGCTAAGGGAACTGGCATCTTGGATTGCAAAACAAGACAAGGAAACATCAAAAGTGTTGCTTGAATTAGCCACTGATGTGGAGAGTGTCAGCCCTGCCAGGCTGCAAAATCGAGCTGCTGCTGTTCTTTGTTCCCAGCTCCCGGTCAGGGCTGGACAGAATGTGATGGTCTGTGCTGTACACACTGAAGTGATCATTCCAAACATAGACATAAGAGTATTACAAACTGGGTTGTGAATATTGCTGATTGGATTAATCCTGGAGTTGGCAGTGCCCTGTTCATTCTCATGTCTGCAAAGGGCCCTGCAGAGGATAATGAGCCCTGGGCAGGAAGGAGGAATTGTAGATAAAGCAGGTGGCCAGGGCAGCTTTAACCTTGAACTAAGCAGAGTTCTGCCCTTGAATCAGGAATGTAAACAGCTCCAGGAATGAAGATCTGTGAACAACAAAGGAAGAAACAGAGAGAACTCCCCAGGCTACCAAAAGGGGGAGAGAGGTGCCTGGACACCAAGCCTAAACCAATCACTTGAGTACAAAGGGCACATGGACACAGAAAGAAAAAGATATAAGCCATGATGTGTATGAATCAAGTGGCCTCTGCTGCTGGCTGGTGCTTGAGCACATCTTGGTGTCATCCTTTTCCTTGGCCACCAGCACTGCATAGCCTTAGCTGTTGAGTTTTTCCAGTTCTCTGGATCACTTCTTCCTGTTGTTTGTTTGGAGAACCTTGAGTTTTCCCTTCCATCAGCTAGCCAGGAGAAGTTCTCCTCACCTTTCACTGCCTGTTTTAGAATCTCTTGGGTTTGTCACAAGACATTGGTTTGGTCACCAGCTGTGTTCAGACTTATCCCAAACCTTCACAAAGTACAATTTGGAAGGTTCATACCAGAGAGGACGCCAAAGAAATGTCCCTCAAAGGGCAGAGCTGCTATGCATGAGGCCATCCAGAGGTGTCAGGAAATGGCAGGGAGAGCTGAGACAGATCAGGGAAGGGATGGAAATGGCAAGGGGAGACCTGGCTGGGGAAGCAAGATTGGTGTCAGCAGCCTGAAGGGAAAGAGCTGCAGGCATGGGACAGTGGAGGAGAGGCTGCTGTAGGGATGGCCAAGGGCTCTGGCAAGGATGAGAGGCCCAACAGGACGAAGGTATTTTTCCCCTTGGCTGTGCCAGTTGACTCTGCCACCAAGGCCTGTGAGGAAAAACTTTGCTTTGAGGTTTTCAGGCATTACTATTCCAAGGGCAGTGGTCAGGGCTTGGTCTTTCTGCTTCCTAGACCAAAGGCAAGTTTTTCTGCCCTGTACTTTGCCTTTGTCTCCCTGCAATCCTGGCCTCTAACAAGCTGCTCTAAGGAGTCCCTGGGGAGCCTTTGTCAGTAACAAGCCTCAGTGAGGCCAATCAGTGCTTCAAGGTACTTTGGAGTTTGCTTCTGCCTTGGACTTGTTGAGAGGCTTCTTGGCAGTACCTTGGCAGAGTCTCCTGGCAGTACCTGAGGATGATGTAATCAGCCCCAAATACTCCATGGGGCTCATTAAATACTGCTGAACCTCTCATTATTGCCAAGGTTTCTGCAGCTAATTGGAGAGGTTTTTATTGCACAAAGCATCTGATAAAAAATATTTTTAAAGGTACATTTCATTCCTTTTCAGCAGGAGTTGTCTCTTTGCAAGCAAACCACAGCAATCCTGTCAAGGTCCTGCCCTGGCCACTGCTCATCCTCACAGAGCCCAGAGCCACAGGCGAGAGACAGGATCTGCCTTGCCAGGGGCTGGGGGTCAGGGCTTGGCCCTTTGCATCAATGAAACCCCTCCAGGTTTCCTCAGCAGCAGAGCCACCTTGAGCTGCTTGTCCTGACCTGTCAGCACTGCCTCAGTTCTCTGCTCTCACCACAGCCTGGAGATGCTTCAGTGCCTCCAGTAAAGCTTCCCTTGCATCCACTGTCTCTTTCTGCTCTAACCAGACCCTGGGGACCCTTTCCCAGTATGCTTCACTGGGACCCAGTAACAGTAGAAAAACTTCAGAGTTTGACTCTGACTTTGACTTCTGCAGAGGTTTCATCAGCTTCTCAGTCTCTGAGGTTTACAGGGAGCCTAAAGGTACCAGAGGAGTTATTAAAAGACCTTGGGCTGGTCTTCTGCTGCCCTATTGGGCCAGACTCCTGGGCTGGAAGGCTGATGCTGGCAAGCAGGCAGCCCTGCAGGAGACAGCTCTGGCCAGGAGCAGCTCCTCTGCACAACAGAGCAGGGCTGAGGACACTGCCAGAGGATCTCAGGAAGATCAGGAAGGCAGAGAGAGCTTCAAGGTGGACAGGACTTGGAGGATGATGAGAGCTCACTGAAGGAGAAGTCACTGCAGTCATTGACACAGGGAGGCTGTGGGTGCAGGACACTGCAGCTGTATCTCCTGGAGGCATCTCCATCTTGGCAGCTGATGCTCAGCTGAAGGCTCCTGGAGTGTGCACACAGAAGGATGACCAACGACCTTCAGCTCCATCCTGTAAGCAGCAGTGAGCAGAGCTGGGTAAGGAGACAGCTTCACTCCCAACCCCTCTGCCTTTCTCTCTTCCCTTCACTTCTCTGCAGCACTGCAGGCCTGCTCCCTGTTTCTCCACCTCTCCATGGGTGTGGTGGTTTTAGGCTGTGCCTTTAAAATTTAGTGACACATTTTGAGCAGAAAAGTAGAAACAAAATAAATAGATCACTCTTGGGTGTGAAAAGGAAAAGAAAAGATTATTCTAAACAAATTGATTGGATAAATATCTGGAGTCAGAGGAGCTGTACCATAACAATTCTCTCTCTTCTCCTCTGATCTCAGCTGTTTTGCTTTGCTGGGGAGAGATCACCTGCTTTGGCTACCCTTGGCTAAGTCTAACCCACTGATTTCTCTCTCCACTCCTCCTTTGTCTCTTGGAACAGGGGTTAGGGGTTAGGGGGAGAGGAAATACCTGTCTCATACTGTCACTCCTGTATGTTCTGTACCTGTTCATTGCATTCCATTGTAGAGTGTAGCTCTTGCTTGTCAATACAGCTTCATTTGCTTCTAACTGAGCTGCTCTGGCAAAGCTAATGCTGGGGGGAAATTTCAACCCACCACAATGGGACTCTTGTTCCCTGGGATTGGGCTGTTGGTCATTTTCTGTTCTGACTCCAGAGGAATCTTCATGGCAGTTCTGTGTCTCTGCTGCAATTGAAGCTGTGATGAATTCTGCCATGGGTTAGTAGTGATAGGACTAAGCTGATCCATTCCTCATGCAGCTCAGGGACAGGGGTTACAATGAGGCTGAGAGAAGTGTGCTCTAACTTGTCGATGCCTTTTTTGTCCTTGGACAGGTTTCCATGGCCAGAGGCAGCAGATGGCCAACAGCAGCTCCTTCACCCACTTCCTCCTCCTGCCATTCCCAGGCACAAGGCAGCTGCAGCTCCTGCACTTCTGCCTCTTCCTGGCCATCTACCTGGCTGCCCTGCTGGGCAATGGCCTCATCATCGCCACCATAGCCTGGGACCACCACCTCCACACCCCCATGTACTTCTTCCTCCTCAACCTCTCCTTCCTTGACCTGGGTGCCATCTCCACCACTGTGCCCAAATCCATGACTAATTCCCTGTGGGACACCAGGGACATCTCCTATGCAGGATGTGCAGCTCAGGTCTTTTTTATCCTCTTTTTGCTTGGCACAGAGTTTTTTCTCCTCACCACCATGTCCTATGATCGCTACATTGCCATCTGCAGACCCCTGCACTATGAGACCCTCCTGGGCAGCAGAGTTTGTCTCCACCTGGCAGCAGCTGTCTGGGCCTGTGGCATTCTCTATGCTGTGCTGCACACAGCCAATACATTTTCCCTGCCCCTCTGCCAGGGCAATGCTGTGAACCAATTCTTCTGTGAAGTGCCCCAGATCCTCAATCTCTCCTGCTCCACATCCTACCTCAGGGAACTTTGGCTCCTTGTGGTCACTTTCTGTTTAGTCTTTGTCTGTTTTGTGTTGATTGTGGTGTCCTATGTGCAGATCTTCAGGGCAGTGCTGAGGATCCCCTCTCAGCAGGGACGCCACAAAGCCTTTGCCACCTGCCTCCCTCACCTGGCTGTGGTCTCCCTGTTTACCAGCACTGGCTCCATTGCCTACCTGAAGCCCTCCTCTCTTTCTTCCCCATCCCAGAACTTGGTTGTTTCAGTTCTGTACTCAGTGGTGCCTCCAGCAGTGAACCCTCTCATCTACAGCCTGAGGAACCAGGAGCTGAAGGCTGCCCTGAGCAAACTGATCCCTGGATGCTTTCAGAAGCAATAAAATCTCTGAGGTCTCCTGCAGAGCATTTCTTTTGTCACTCAGTGCAGACCCAGCCTGGCTGCTGGAGTTCTGGCTGCTGCTGGTGCTGTTCCCCTTGTGAGAATGTTGTTCCCACACAAATGTCTTTCTTCAGACCATTTCTAGTTCAGTGTTGTCCTGTCTGGTGTGACCCAGAGGCTGCAGACATGAGGAGCTGTGCTCTCTTAGTGTTCAGCAATAAAGTACCCTGTTTGTCTGCATTCCATCCTCCAGAGTTGCTTGTCTCAGTTGCTTCCTCCAAGGCTTTTGTGGAGCTGCTGGGTAGTGCCTGTGTGCAGAGGTGGAAGGGCAGAGTCCCAGCACAGCAGCAGTGCCAGGGAGCCCCAGAGCTTGGGCTGTCCTCAGGTGCTCTTTCTTCCCTTCCACCCTCTCCTGCTGAGCCTCTGTGCTGGAGCAAGGCCTGAGTGCTCTGGCAGCTTGGGCACTGTGCTGCTGTGTGGCAGTGCTGGGACTGCAGGCAGGGACAGGCCAGGGCTGCTTGTGGGACAGAGCTTGTCCCCAGAGCAGCACTGCCATCAGAACAGGATGTCTCCTCATGCCTTCATCCCCCAACCCCCCCCCCCATTACAGACTGTACCTACTCCGAGTCCAAACTGGATACCCTGACCCCCTTCCAGTATAGACTCAGTCCAAACATGTTTCCTTGAACCCCTCCCTTTACAGATGTGGCCTCATCCCAGTTCAAACTAGATCCTACTGTCCTCTAGCCCTGCAGCCTGGGTCCCATCCCAGCACAGAATGTATCCCCTGACTCCATTCCTGGTACTGAATGCATCCATCCCAGTACAAACTGCACATCCTCATGCCCTCCCAGCACAATCTGGTCCCTGTCCCACTCCAAACAGGATCCCTTTCATCCCTCCAAATACCTTATCCCAATAAAAACTCCATCCTCTGATCCCCTCCCATACAGCCTGGACCCCTCACACTCTAATCAGTCCCCACTAGGCCTACTCCTCCCCTGAACACAGTCCCTTGTTCTAACCCACAGGAGCTGAGCTCATCCCTCAACTCACCCATCCCACCTCAGCCTCTCCCACACCTACCTCTGACCCTGACTTTGTAATCATTTTTCCCCCTGTTCCAGGCCCTTACCCTTGGCATTGAGGCCTTGCCCTTTACCCCAGCCCTCAAAAGAGCCCCAGTCCAAGCTGTGTGTCTCAGAGCTGGTCCTCACCTAAGCCCTACCCAGCACCCTCAGCAGGACACCAAAGCCTCTCCTCAGCCTTGGCCTGAGCCACAGACTTGAAGGACAGATCTGAGCCCTCAGTCCCAGTCTGCCTCAGCCCCAGTCGTCCATCCTCTGCTATGACTCCTCATTTGCATCCCATCCCACACTTGAGGGATTCTGCTTGCCCCTGGCACAGGGTAGGGGCTGGGAGCTCACAGAGCAGCCTCATGGCCTTGGAAGAAGAGCAGGAGTTGAACTGTGGCTGAGCAGCTGATGGACACAGGGAGCAGATGGGTGGCAATGCCATGGGCAGCTCAGCTGTGCCGCAGAATCTCCTGCAAAGCAGCAGCCGCAAGGCTGGAAAGGGGCTGGGAGGTCACTGCTGGCTCAGCAGCTGATAGAACAGCAGCAAGAAGAGGGCAGGAAAGGGACTGAGAGGACACTTCTTGCTGCAGCAGCTGAGAGGGCAGCCCCTGAATCCTGGATGTCCTCTGTGCTTTTGGCCTCCCAGCTGCCAGAGTCCCCAGTAAGCAGCAGAAGGCATGTGGCAGGCAAGGGACCTGTGTGGCTCCCTGGCCCTGATCACCTGGTGGCCCCTGCAGGAAGAGCCTTGCAGCTGGGTTGTTACCTCCCTGCCACCTGAGGGCCAGAGGGGACAGCAGCAGGGACAGGGATTGGCTGTGGCTGCTGGGGAAGCTGAAAGGTAGCAGCAAGGACCTGCCTTGGAAGGCCCTGCAGAGGTTTCTTGTGCCTGCTCAGCTGCCAGGCCACAAGCAGGCTGAGGCCTTGGGCCATCCTTGGGACATCAGGGGTGGCTGAGAAGCTCCTAGGGCAGGAGGAGCCACATGGCCAGGAGGTGAGTGTGAGGTCACTGCAAACTCCAATCCCTTTGTGTCATTGGCCAGCAGCAGGCCCAGGGCTGGGGACTGTGTCATCCCTTGTGCCTGCCAAACTGAGAGGCAGCAGCAGGAAGGTGCTTTGGCTGTTGCTTTGGAGCTGGAGGATCTGCTGTGTGCCCAGGCAGAAAGGCCTCTGGCAGGGACCATTCCCAATGGCCTGGGATGGAGCAAAGCCTGAGCAGAGTGCAGAAGGCCAAGTGCAGCTGGGCTGTGGCAGGAGGAGTGTGGCCACACAGACACAGAGGTTGTCCTCCCCTGCACTCAGCACTGCTGGGACCACATCTGCAGCATTGGTGTCTGGCTGTGGAGTTCCTTAGTCTGGAGGAATGGAGAGGTACTGGAGAAGCTCCAGAGGAGATCTGCCTGGATGGAGTTTGGAGTCCCTATCTAGAACCTGAAGCTGCTGAGCTTCTGTGGCCTGGTGAAGTGAAGGGTCAGGGGTGATGTGCACCTGCTTGAAGGGGGGTGTCAGCTGATGGAGCTTTTCTGGGTTGTGGAAACAGAAGGAAGCCTTCAGAAAGTACAACTTAAAGGTTCAGACTGGAGGTGAGAACAAAACAATGTCACTCAAAGTGTAGAGCTGAGGTGCAAGAAGTGATCCAGAAGTGGTCTGGACAGCCCATGTCTGCCTTTGGGTGTCAAGGAACAGGCAGCAAGAGTGGAGAGCCCTGAGTGAAGGTGTGGAAATCTCAGGGTGAGAGCTGGCTGGGGAAGCCAGATGGATGTCAACAGCCTGAAGGGAAAGAGCTGCAGGCATGGGACAGTGAAGCACAGCCTGCAGGAGGGATGGCCAAGGGCTCTGGCAGGGCTGAAAGGCTCAAGAGGGACAAGGTCTTGATCCTCTTCCTTCTGGCAGCAGCTTCTGCCACCATGGCTGCTGAGATGAATTTTTAGTTGGAGGCTCTCAGGATCTGCCTTTCCAAGGCCTGAGGGTCAGAGCTTGGCCTTTCTCTTTCCTAAACCAAGGCCAGGGTTTGTTCAGCTGCACTTTGCCTTTGTCTGCCTTCAATCATGGCCTCCATGGAGCTTCTCTGCCAACCCCTGGGAGGCTTTGTTGCTAATGGCCCTCAGTGAGGCCAATTAATACTTGAAGGAATTTTTGTTATGCTTCTGACTTCTTGAGCAGATTCCTTCAGTCTCCTCTCAGTGTGTGAGGCTCAGGCAATGATCCCCAAGTGCCCTAAGAGCTATTTGTGTCTCTGCAGTTTTCTTCAAGGTTTCAAAGTGCTCCTCACAAACTCCTTTATTATTTATTTTTCTCAGCCACCAAATGACAGAGTGGATAAGGACAAGGCTGACCCTGACTGACTGCAAGGGATCCTGAATTCAAATATATTTCCATGGCTGTGCCTGGATGCAACCACAAAGCACACAGACACAGGGACAGAGCTGGCTGGGTCCAGTGCAAGATAGAAACCTCGACCCTGGTGACTGCAAAGGTGTCTGTCCAAAGACACAGAGAGGTGGAGAGGTGGCTGGCAGAGGGCACCCTGGAGTTCAGTTTCCTTCTGCTGGAGCTCAGGGCAAATGTCGGGAAGAGAAATCCATCGGCGAGGGGGGTGAGGGAAAGACTCGCAGCAATCAATATGATTGATAAGTAAGCTTCAACTTTATTGTTCCACACTTCCTTATTTATAGTCTTATCTTATACATAGTTAATTCTATTCTAATTTAACACACACTATTGGTTACTTTCTAAAAGGTTACATCATGGTTCCACTACTCTGTGGAATTTCCTAATTGCTCTTTTTCCCAGCTCTTGTTCACTTCTTATCTTGTTTGCCTTCCTTCTCAGGGGCAGCTTGACTTCAGCATACCAAGCATCAGAACTTTTCCACAACTCCTACTCCATTGCTATATTAATAACAGAAAGTCCTTCAAGGCCTAATTTGCACAGATGTTCAAACCATTTCCCAACAGGCAAACACTCACAAAGCTTCAATACTCTCCGAGGATGAGAACTGAGCCTGGAGAAGTCTGACTTGGTGCTGGCCCTTGCTGCAGGTTGTGCCTGAGAGATGTCTGACTGGGGGAGATGCTGGACACAGCTGCTGTGATCCAGGGGAGCTCCAAGGCTCTGGCTTTAGGGTCACTGTTTTTAGAGGTGGAGATCATTGACTTCCATCAGGTGTTTCTCTGAGCTGGAGAACCTTGGATGCTGAATCATCCTGGGATCTTTTGCCACTTGCACAGACCCTGAAGTTTTTGACCTCCAAAGTTTTCTGTCACCTCCCTGTTGGCTCTGATCCAAGCACAGATGCACTGAGCTGGCAGGAGGTGACAAACCCCCAAGCCACAGGGAGAGCAGTGCAAGGCTGGGAGAGCGAGGGTGAAGCACACCAAGGACACCTCTCAGGGCTCCATTTCTCTCTGTCCTGATCCATCCCTGGCTTACCCTGGGCTAGTTCATGGCCTAGGCAAGGGGAGCCAAGGGGCCCAGACCTGCAGAGCCTGTGGCTCCTTCTTCAGGCATAGGTGAATGTTACAACTCCCCTTTCCCACAGCCTATCCCCACTCAGCTCACTGTTGCATCTTGATTTGAACAGGGGCTCTTCTCCCCACTTGCCTTTCCCATCAGCCTCAAGGATGCAGCACTTGGTTCTTTTTCACTCCCAGCCTTTCTCATATGGTTTGGTTGCACATCCCATCCCCTCCAGGGCCTCACACAGAAATGAAGGCCATCTCAACATTTCATTACCACTCCCTTTTAGGGTTCTTATAGATTGATTCTATTGCAAACTAAGTCACTAATCAGCATGGATCTACAGGCTGCAGCCCAGGCTCTGGTTGTCTGTCTGGGCTGCAAGTGCTCGCTGCTGTCTCCTGTTGAGCTTCCCATCCACCAGCACCCCCAAGGTCTTTTCTTCATGGCTGCTCTCAAGCCAGTCCCTGCCCAGTCTATATCAGGATCCATGTACATGGTCTCTGTACACAGTGTCCTGTGGGGTGCATGGGGAATGTTTTTAGGACTGTCCCTGGAACCCCAAATAGAAAACCCAGTTATGGTTTTGGTCATGGGGAGGTTACACCAACAACCTGATTTTGGTTGGGCTGTTGTGTTTCAATCTTTGTGTTCTGGGTTGGTGTCCTGAATGGACAAAAAAGCCTCAAGATGGCTCTGAATCAGACAATGAGCCAGGTGGGTGTGCCTTTGGCCACCTTTGAAAAGGTGGTTTTCTATAGGTTGCAATACCAGGGTTTCACCCCTAGATCTGTGTGGCTACTGGCCATTATTGCCTCAGGAAAATCCATAAGTACCAGCCCAAAGAGCCAGAGGGTTGTCTTGCAGTTGTCCACCCTCTGGAAGGAAGCACAAACTTTGCTTGGAAGCTGAACTGTGTTTCAGTTTTGCCCAGACAGGACAAGAGAGACCCCTCGCTGCTTCAGCGTTGTAAAGCCCAGAGGACAAACACGCGTCTTGCCAGGCCGAGAGGAGAAACCCCAGAGGAGCTGAGTCCCCAGGACAGTTTCGTTCGACTGGAGCAAGGAGCGAGCGCTGCTGCAAAGGATTACAGCAGAGAAACCTCCTCTCTACAAAGCTTTCAGCTACAAATCTTTTGGGAATAAAGCCTGCCTCAGCAATAAGCTGCAGACACCAACAGAAAGTGAAACGGTGCTCCTGTAGCTTCCACGTGGTCGACGCCATCTTGGTTTGTCTAGATCTTAACGTGTGCCAGGAGGTATCAGGATCAGTGAGTAATTACAATATCTGATTTTTATAAGCATCCATTGAAGGTCTGTTGCCCCAGGGAATTCTGGAGCTTCCCCCCCCCCCCCATTGTGGGCAATCGCCGGCTGCATTGCCGAGGTTCCTTTTCTTTACAGTTTAAAGTGCTGTTTGTTGTTTCTGGATTTTTGTACATACTGTTTAAATTGTTACTTGTTCCTGCTGGTGAGGGAGCTGTTCCACAACCGAACACCTCCAACCTGGAAATAGGTTTGAATTAGTTGTTTGGGGTTTTTTTTCGGTATTTTTATGATTAATAAATTATTAATATTTTCATTAATCGCCCCGCTTCTTGAACATTAAAATATCCTTTTATAGACACCCTCCACAACAAACAGAAGCCAGGAATAGGATAGGTGAAATTTTAATAACACTAATAAGCAAACAGGAATAGACTGTGCAGAAGCACAAAGCAGAGGGAGAGCTGTTAGTCTCTACTGCCCAGCAGCAGGACGATGGTCGGCCTCGGGCAGCAGGGCTCTCTAAGCTTGGTGGTTCCTTGGGAGGATAAATGCCATGGACGAATCCCCACACTTCCTTCTTTCACTTCATTCTTACACCTGAGCTGACCTCATATGGTATGGAATACCTCTTTGGACAGTCTGAGACAGCTGGCTCAGCCGTGTCCCCTCCCAAGGTCTTGCCCTCCCCTCAATGTACTCCTGGGGCAGGGAAATGTTGAAAGGACACAGCTTGGATACTTGTTCAACAGTAGCCAAAACACTGCTGTGCTATCAACTACTGCTGCAAAACCACAGCATTAGAAAGATGTTGTGAGGAAAATTAACTCCAGCTCAGTCCAACCCAATACATAGGATGAGACTCAGACTGTGCTGGGAGATGGCAATGGGATCCCATTTGCACCAGGATCAGGCCACAGCTGCACTGGAGTCCGGATATCCACTGTGCTGTGCTGGGTGCAGCTGGGGCTGGGAAGGGGTCCAAGGGGTACACTTTGTACTGGCACAGGAAACTGTATGGGAGATGACAAAGTGATGCAGTTTGTCCTGCGATAAGACCACATCTGAGCTGGGAGGGGTTCAGGAGATGCAGTTTGTACTGAGATGTGACCAGGTCTGTACTGGGAAGGGTTTAAAGGATCACAAATTGTGCTGTGTGGGGACCAGAATGCCCTAGAATGTGCTCAGCAAATGCAGCTTGTAGTGGGACAGGGTCCAGGCTGTATGGAGGGCATAAGGGGATCCACTTTTTATTGAGACAAGGCCTAATGTGTACCTGGAGGGATGAAAGGGATCCTCTTTGGACTGGGACAGGGCCCAGACTGTACTGGGAGAGAATGAGGGAGTGCAGTTTGTACTGGGATGGATGCATTCAGTACTGGGAAGGGAGCTAGGGGATAGATTCTGTTCTGGGATGGAACCCAGGCTGCAGTGCTAGTGGACAGTAGGATCCAGTTTATACTGGGATGAGGCCACATCTGTACTGGGAGGGGATAAAGGAATCATGTTTGGACTGAGTCTATACTGGAAGGGGGTCAGGGTATCCAGTCTGTAATGGGAGAGGATTGGGATGTGAAGGCATGAGGAGACCTCCTGTTCTGATGACAGTGCTGCTCTGGAGCTCAGCTCTGTCCCACAAGCAGCCCTGGCCAATCCCTGCCTACAGTCCCAGCACTGCCACACAGCAGCACAGTGCACAAGCTGCCAGAGCACTCAGACCTTGCGCCAGCACAGAGGTTCAGAAGGAGAGGGTGGAAGGGAAGAAAGAGCAGCTGAGGACAGCCCAAGCTGTGGGGCTCCCTGGCACTGCTGCTGTGCTGGGACTCTGTCCCTCCACCTCTGCACACAGGCACTGCCCTGCAGCTCCACAGATGAACTCAAGGAAAGAACTCAGAAAAACAACTCCCTGCAGGGTCCTTTATTGTGTTGAACACCCAGGGAGCACAGCTCCTCATGGCTGCAGACTCTGGGTCACACCAGACAGGACAACACTGAACCAGAAATGGTCTGAAGAAAGACATTTGTGTGGCAACAACATTCTCACAAGGGGAACAGCACCAGCAGCAGCCAGAACTGGAGCAGCCAGGCTGGGCCTGCACTGAGTGACATCAGAACTGCTCTGCAGGAGAAGACAAAGAGTTTATTGCTTCTGAAAGCATCCAGGGATCAGTTGGCACAGGGCAGCCTTGAGCTCCTGGTTCCTCAGGCTGTAGATGAGAGGGTTCACTGCTGGAGGCACCACTGAGTACAGAACTGACACCACCAGATTCAGGGATGGGGAGGAGAGGGAGGAGGGCTTCAGGGTGGCAAAGATGCCAGTGCTGAGAAACAGGGAGACCACAGCCAGGTGAGGGAGGCAGGTGGCAAAGGCTTTGTGGCGTCCCTGCTGAGAGGGGATAATCAGCACTGCCCTGAAGATCTGCACATAGGACACCACAATCAACACAAAACAGACAAAGAATAAACAGCCACTGGCCACAATAAGCCAAAGTTCCCTGAGGTAGGATGTGGAGCAGGAGAGCTTGAGGATCTGGGGGATTTCACAGAAGAACTGCTCCACAGCATTGCCCTGGCAGAGGGGCAGGGAAAATGTATTGGCTGTGTGCAGCAGAGCATTGAGAGCCCCACAGGCCCAGGCAGCTGCTGCCATGTGGACACAAACTCTGCTGCCCAGGAGGGTCTCATAGTGCAGGGGTCTGCAGATGGCAACATAGCGATCGTAGGACATGGTGGTGAGGAGAAAATACTCTGATGACATGAAAAAGGCAAAGAGAAAGACCTGAGCAACACATCCAGCATAGGAGATGTCCCTGGTGTCCCTCAGGGAATTGGCCATGGATTTTGGCACAGTGGTGGAGATGGCACCGAGGTCAAGGAGGGCAAGGTTGAGGAGGAAGAAGTACATGGGGGTGTGGAGGTGGTGGTCCCAGGCTATGGTGGTGATGATGAGGCCATTGCCCAGCAGGGCAGCCAGGTAGATGGCCAGGAAGAGGCAGAAGTGCAGGAGCTGCAGCTGCCTTGTGCCTGGGAATGGCAGGAGGAGGAAGCTGGTGATGGAGCTGCTGTTGGCCATCTGCTGCCTCTGGCCATGGAGACCTGTCCAAGGAGGCAAAGGCAGTGACAAGTTAGGGCACACTTCTCTCAGCCTCATCACAACTTCCCTCTCTGAGCTGCAGGAGGAATGGATCAGCTCAGTCCCATCACTACCAACTCATGGCAGAGTTCATCACAGCTTCAAACACAGCAGGGACCCAGAATTGCCATGAAGATTGCTCTGGTGTCAGAACAGAAAGTGACCAACAGCCCAATCCCAGGGAACAAGAGTCCCATTGTGGTGGGTTGAAATTTCCCCCAGCATTACCTTTGCCAGAGCAGCTCAGTTAGAAGCAAATGAAGCTGTATTGACAAGCAAGAGCTACACTCTACAATGGAATGCAATGAACAGGTACAAAACATCCAGGAGTGACAATATGAGACAGGTATTTGCAATTAGCAAATGACATGAAACCCCCTGCTCAGAGACCAGGGAAGCTGTTCCTCTGCCCCTAACGTCTACCTCCCTGTTCCAAGAGAGAACAAAGTGAGTGGAGCGAGAAAAAAAGCAGTGGGTTAGACATAGCCAAGGGCAGCCAAAGCAGGTGATCTCTCCCCAGCAAAGCAAAACAGGTGAGAGCAGAAGAGAAGAGAGAGAATTGTTATGGTACAGCTCCTCTGATTCCAGATATTTATCCAATCAATTTGTTTAGAAGAATCTTTTCTTTTCCTTTTCACACCCAAGAGTGATCTATTTATTTTGTTGCTACTTTTCTGCTCAAAATCTGTAACTAAATTTTAAAGGCATTGCCTAAAACCACCACAGCCATGGATAGGTGGAGAACCAGGGAGCAGGCCTGCAGTGCTGCAGAGACAGTGAAGGGAAGAGAGAAAGGCAGAGGGCCTGGGGTTGAAGCCATCTTCCCCAGGTCTTCTCACTGCTGCTCACAGGATGGAACTGAAGGGCTTTGGTCCTCCTTCTGTATGCACACTCCAGGAGCCTTCAGCTGAGCATCAGCTACCGAGATGGAGATGCCTCCAGGAGCTACAGCTGCAGTGTCCTGCACCCACAGCCTCACTGTGTCAGTGACTGCAGTGTACTTCTCCTCCAGTGAGCTCTCAGTCACCCTCCCAGTCCTGGACAGCTTGAAGGCTCTCTCTGCCTTCCTCATCTCCTCGAAATCCTCTGGCAGTGTCCTCAGCCCTGCTGTGCTGTGCAGAGGAGCTGCTCCTGGCCAGAGCTGTCTCCTGCAGTGCTGCCTGCTTGCCAGCAGCTCCTTTCAGCCCAGGAGTCCGGCCCAATAGGGCAGCAGAGGACCAGCCCAAGGTGTTTTAATAACTCCTCTGGTAGCTTTTGGTGTCCTGTAAACCTCAGGGACTGAGAGGAAGCTGATGAAACCTCTCCAGAAGTCAAAGTCAGATTCAAACTCTGAAGTTTCTTCTACTTTTAATGGGTCCCAGTGAGGCATACTGGGAAAGGGTCCCCAGGGTCTGGTTAGAGCAGTAGGAGACAGTGGATGCAAGGGAAGCATCACTGGAGGCACTGAAGCATCTCCAGGCTGTGGTGAGAGCAGAGAACTGAGGCAGTGCTGTCAGGTCAGGACAAGCAGCTCAAGGTGGCTCTGCTGCTGAGGAAACCTGGAGGGGTTTCATTGATCCAAAGGGCCAAGCCCTGACCTCCAGCCCCTGGCAAGGCAGATCCTGTGCCTCATGTGTGGCTCTGGGCTCTGGTGGGGACAGTGAGCAGTGACCAGAGTAGGACCTTGACAGGATTGCTGTGGTTTGCTTGCAAAGAGACAACTCCTGCTGAAAAGGAATGAACTGTACCTTTAAAAATCATTTTTATCAGATGCTTTGTGCAATAAAAACCTCTCCAATTAGCTGCAGAAACCTTGGCAATAATGAGAGGTTCAGCAGTATTTAATGAGCCCCATGTAGTTTTTGGGGCTGATTACATCATCCTCAGGTACTGCCAGGAGACTCTGCCAAGGTACTGCCAAGAAGCCTCTCAACAAGTCCAAGGCAGAAGCAAACTCCAAAGTACCTTGAAGCACTGACCGGCCTCACTGAGACTCGTTACTGACAAAGGCTCCCCAGGGACTCGTTAGAGCAGCTTGTTAGAGGCCATGGTTGCAGGGAGACAAAGGCAAATTACAGGGAAAAAAACCCTTGCCTTTGGTCTAGGAAGAAGAAAGGCCAAGCCCTGACCACTGCCCTCGGACTAGAAGAACCTCAAAGCCAAGTTTCTCCTCCCAGGCCTTGGTGGCAGAGGCAAGTGCCAGAGCCAAGGGGACAAAGGCCTTGGTCCTGTTGGGCCTCTCAGCCTTTCCAGAGCCCTTGGCCATCCCTACTGCAGCCTGCCCTACAGTCTCATGCCTGCTTCTCTTTGCCTTCAGGCTGCTGACACCAATCTTGCTTCCCCACCCAGCTCTCCCCCTGCCATTTCCACCCCTTCCCTGAGCTGTCTCAGCTCTCCCTGCCATTTCCTGACGCCTCTGGATGGCCTCATGCATAGCAGCTCTGCCCTTTGAGGCATATTTCTTTGGCCTCATCTCCACTCTGAACCTTCCAAGTTGCACTTGGTGGCTGTTTTCATCTCTTCCCACTCCCCAGAAGACTTCCATCCTCTCTGAAACCACCCTTCAGCCATGTGCACTCTGCTATGGCAGTGCCCTGAGCCTCCCTTCAGCAGGCTGAAGCAGCCCAGGTCCCTCATCCTCTGCACAGACATGTCAGCCCCCATCCTGGCAGATCTCTGCTACCTCCCCATTCCTTCCTACTCTTCTAGACTGGAGAATGCCACATCCAGACACCAAGAATCCAGCTGTGGCCACAGCAGTGCTGAGTCTGGCGGGGAGGACAACTTCTGTGTCTGAGTGGCCACACTCCTCCCAGGGCATTTGGAATGTCTCCTCCCAGATGCTGTGGTGCCCTTCTGGCTGGTGCTGGGACACACCAGAGCCTCCAGCTCCAAAGATCAGGTGGACAGTTTGTACTGTGATGGTGCCCAGCCTGTCAGGGAGTGGGTAAGGGGATTTAGGTTGTACTGGGAGGAGTCCCAGATGAGTAGTTGGATTGCTTCAGGTGGTGTAGCTTTTCCTCGGAGTGGACACAATCGGTCCTGGGAAGGAGCCCTGTTATGGTTTGTGACAATGGGAACGACGAGTAGTGTGAGCAATCTGGCAGTGTAGGCCTAGAGCCTGACATGGTGGTAGGCCATGCTCAGCATAAGTGCAGAGCCAGCTAGCAGTGTAGCAAAACAGTGCTGTGCCTGCAACATATAACTAAACCAGGACACTGGTAGCTATAAATATAGAAAGTTATCTTGGGACAACAGGACATGCACCTGCATCAACAAACCATACATGTAAGTGTGCTGCAGAAGGGCTTCCAAATGCCAGCTGCTCTTGATAGTTGCTTTTACGCTTGCATGGAACCCACCTCAGTGGGTCCTATGATGCCACAGTTTGTACACCCAGCTTTAGTGAGAGCATCTGGCTTTGAGGCACAAGAGGAGATTTTACTTTTTCCCATGGCCTCTGTGTCATATCCTGTTTCTTAATCCTCCCATTCCCCTAAATATGACTTATCTCTCCAGAACTTCTCTTTCTCAGACTCCAGGCTGACTAGCCTGCTGTTGGTGGAGTAGTGTGAATGCCATCTTTGCATGTAATTAGACAAACATTTCAAACCGTACCCCACCATTCTGCCCTGGTGAGGCCCCACCTGGAATACTGCATCCAGCTCTGGGCTGCCCAGTTCACGAGGGAACGGGATCTGCTGCAGAGGCTATGAGGATGCTGAAGGGACTGTAGCACTGCCTGATGAGGTGAGGCTGAGAGGCCTGGGGCTGTTTAATTGGGAGAGCAGAAGACTGAGAGGGCATCTGATCAATGTCAATAACCAAGGGCTGGGGGTCAGAAAGGAAGGGACAGGGACAGCCTCTGCTCACTTGTGCCCTGGGATACGACAAGGGGCAATGGATGGAAACTGCAGCACAGGAAGTTCCACTTCAACAGGAGGAAGAACTTCTTTACTGTAAGGGTGACAGAGCCCTGGAGCAGGCTGCCCAGAGAGGTTGTGGAGTCTCCTTCTCTGGACACTTGCCAGCCCTGTCTGGATGTGTTCCTCTGAGACCTGCGCTGGATTCCATGGTCCTGTTCTGGCAGGGGGACTCAGAGATCTCCAGAGGTCCCTTCCAACCCCTAACATCCTGTCACCTGTGACCCTGTGAATTGTCATAGGGGTCTGAATCCAAAGGAGATCCCAGCAGGAAATACCAAGGTTCCAGCTACAAATCATGAAGTCTGATCTTCATCTTCAAGGATCCTTCTGAAGTCACCTTCCACTGCCCCCTTGGGCTCTTCTGGGCTCTCAGCTAATGCATCCATGTGGCAAGTCCAGCTGCCTTCAAAGCAGTGGAAGTTGTTCACAGAAGCTGAGAGGCTCTTTCCATTTTGCTTGGAGGGGCTCCTGATTGTCCTGGGTTGAGTTGACTCTGCTGCTGTTATCCAGACCATGCTGCAGCCATGCCAGCCTCAGAAATGGAAGTGCTGGCTGGAGCAAAGGATGATGGATCTTGAAGTTCAGATTGCAGCATGGGAGGCTCCCTGTTCCAGTTGCTGCTTCTGGGTTCTGGGACTTTTTGGGTGTTGGCTGCTCTGCTGGGATGGCAGTGGGACAGGAAGGGATAGGGGAGCAGCTCCCTGCTTTGGGCTTTTGCCTTGCTTGCTGCTGACTCCCAAAACATGCTCACAAGAAGCAAGGGACCCCAGGCAGAATTAGAGGGGCTCTGCCTCCAACCAGATGGAGGGGAGAGACAAATTGGTTTGTTGGACTGTACAGAACCAATGGCCTGGCAAGTTGAACCCATGAGAGTATAAAGCTTTAGTAGATACAGGTGCCCAGAGTGCTCTGACATCATCAAACCACGAGGGGTGGAACCCATCTGTGTTTCTGGTGTGACAGGAGGATTCCTGTTGCCTGTGATAGGCATGGCAACCTGGTTCAGGGAAGGCGTGACGACCACCCTCGGGCCGCTCGGTCCATCAGCTTGCAGACACCCATGTGGTGGATGGCAAATGGCATTTATGGGTAGGTGACACAGTATTATACAGCTTTGGTTTACAACGTCACTTCCGTCTGCTTACATCATCTATCAGGAGCGGGGCTCTATCTTCCCATACAGCGTGAGATCTTCCGGCCGCCGGACCCTAACTACCTACATTTCCCCCCTCCCTATGCACAACTAAATTAACTACAATATGAACCACACTATACTATACAATACTATAAAAATATAAAAAGTTATAAAAATACATACCACACAAAGATGTCCCCCCTCCCTATGCACAACTAAATTAGCTAAACCAAACCAATCCTAAAAAAAAATTCTATTCCTGTTTTAATTCTATACTTTATAACAATCCTAAAGAGTAGACATCATAAGATTGGATAAAAACATCAGGCACGCTATCCTTGACTAAAAAGGCTAAAAGTATAAAAAAGTACAAAAAACCATAAAAATATATCCCACAACCTTACAGTAACAAACATAAGGCACACTGGGCAAGTGGTAATTGGGGCACAACTAGAGATAATTGGAGAGATACTGACCAGGGACATTTCTAGAGCATTTGTGGATTTTCTACAAAGATGATGTTGACCTTCTCCAGCCGGCTCTTGAGAAAAGACACGAGCCTATTCAATATACAAGGCCCAGAGATCAGTGCCACCATGATCATTGCAATCGGCCTGTTACATTTTCCCTTATCACTCAATGACTTGCAAGGTCCCGTAGGATCCACCTGTATGGCTGATGGTGAGGGCAATCTAATTCTGCCTGTCCTATAGTGACAAGCTCCAAAGTCTTGGATAGGGTGCTTGCCGACTTGTCGAGTTCTCTTGCCGCTGGGGTATACGGGTCACGGGGGTGTCCAATGATCCGGTCCTGTGAACAGAAACTCAGCCCCGTCAAAAATCAATCTACAAGTTTGCTTTATATTGAACAGGAGCATATCATCTCCCCCAAAAACCCCATCTATGAGGGTGGAGACCATGGCAGAATTAAGCCCTTTGTCTGTGATTGACAATCGCTTGTACATCCTTAGAATTTATTGGTGAGTAGACCCTTTGTCCCCTGTCCGCCATCCGGACCGGGAACGCTAGTGTGGCCGAAGGGGCCCAACTGGCACACGCAATCTTTATTTTCCGCCAATCCATGAGAGGAAGTTTTCCCCCTCGCAGTTCCTCTTTATTGTGGATGGGGATACTTTGGCTTTTGACTCTGTCTAGCCCCATTTCCTCCTTCTCTGAGTTTGAATCAGTTGCAAGACACTCGTCCCAGCTAGTAGCTGACCCGGAGTCGGAACTTGACTGACTGACCACTTCCGGGTCCCTGTACTTTGTTGTTGTACTCTGGCCCTGCCCACTTCCCTTGCGGGTGGGCTGTTCCCTTCCCCTTGGCTCATCCTGCCTTCCGCTCGGGCTGTGGCCCCGCCCACTTCCCTTGCGGGTGGGCTGTTCCCTTCCCCTTGGCTCATCCTGCCTTCCACTCGGGCTGTGGCCCCGCCCACTTCCCTTGCGGGTGGGCTGTTCCCTTCCCCTTGGCTCATCCTGCCTTCCACTTGGGCTGTGGCCCCGCCCACTTCCCTTGCGGGTGGGCTGTTCCCTTCCCCTTGGCTCATCCTGCCTTCCACTTGGGCTGTGGCCCCGCCCACTTCCCTTGCCGCCCCTTCCTTCTTGACTCGCCCCGCCTTCCACTCGGTGGGGTGTATTCCAGATGATCGCTCTGATTGGCTTTCCGCAGCTGCAGTTGGCCTTCTTCCCTGTGTGCAGGGTCTGCTCCATCCCAGGGTATTTGAAATGGTTCCTCCCAGATGATGTGGGACTCTAAGTTTATACTGCCAGATTGCTCACAGATTGCTCACACTGCTTACTGCCACCATTGCCACAAATCCCCCTTTTTGTTTTTGTGAGCAATCTGGTCATGGGAGTTGTTCCCATCCCATACAAGATACTCTTTGCAAACACAGAAGCAAGCAAGTTAAAGCTAAGCTGTATAGCAAAAGCAAGAGTTCTGTAGCACAGCCTGTCTAACAGACTAATGTCACCCATACAAGGCATGGTGCTTAAGTTGAGCAAGTTAGAATGTTCTAACAGAGCTGGCATAATCCATGGTCAAAGATAACAAACCTTGTAAAGAAGAACTCAGATCTTAATAGTTCCGATCTTTACATTTCACTCCTCTTCCTGACAGAGAAGACTTGATTATGCCTGAACACATTGCACACAGAGATTAAGACACAAATGCAATCCTTAGCACTGTCTTTTACAATCTGCTTTGGGGTTATGTTGTATCTTTATTTTCTCTTGGATGGTCAAAAATCATAAACTGCTTAATGGTATCAAGATTTTCCTTCATCTGTAAAGGCAGATCTGGCCAGGCTCTAGCTTCACAGATAGAAAGGCAAACCTGAAGAGTGAAAAAGCTTCATTGCTTTGCCCAATATAAAATTGCTCCTAACAATGCATTTTTGCTCATCCTAATCACAGTATCACTAAGGTTGGAAGAGACCTCAAAGATCATCGAGTCCATTCTGTCACCACAGACCTCATGACTAGACCATGGCACCAAGTGCCACGTCCAATCCCCTCTTGAACAGCTCCAGGGATGGTGACTCCACCACCTCCCTGGGCAGCCCATTCCAATGACGAATGACTCTCTCAGTGAAGCAAGAGTGATGAATGAATGATTCTGATCTGTTGATGCTTTGTTTTTGCTGAGGAGAGGTGCATAGAAAATGACAATTTGAGAACACAATATGCTTTAGCCACTCATTTTTTTCTGACATACCTAAATTCCCCCTTTGTTTGTTTGTTTGTTTTTGTTTGGTTGGTTGTTTTTAACCTAAACTGAGAATGCACCTTGTGTTATCATTAATTTTGGCTTTCCCTTTAACTATTTACAATTATGGCAAGCTGCTGAGGTGACAGCAATCCATGGGAGCATGTTCTCGACTCACACAGCAATCGAACAATCATTACAGTCAGTCCCAATTCAGATGGGGTTTTTTAGTCAGTTCTGATTGATGCTTTTGATCTCAGGTTATCATAACAGTTACTGTGATGGATGTTCGACTGCGAGGGGAATGCTGCTCTTGCATGGTCTTGATTCTTCTGCTGCTGTTTATTGAGATGATTGCAGTTGAAATGGGGGAGTGATTCTTTGCTGGCATCACTAAAAACCCTTAGCTATAAAATAGATATCCTCTTTTTTTTTTTATCCTCTTTTTGTTGATATTTTCTTGATATATTTTTAAACTATTTTTTTCTTCTTGAATTTTATTATTTTTATTTTATTATTTTATTTTTTAATTTTAATTTTTACTTTAATTATTTTTTAAATGTCTTTTAGTATTTTTTCTTAATTTTAATTTAAAAATATATTTTAAATTAATTTATTTTTTAAAGACAATTTTTATATTTCATTTTTTTTGTCTTTTTAAAAAATATTTTAATGATTTTTGGTATGTTTGTTTTATGTAATCTATTTTTAAAAAATTATAATATATTTATTTCAATTTTTAAAAAATTATAATCAGTTTTTCATATTTCTTAATTTTTTAATATTTTTTATTTTTTAATTTTTTTGTTTCATTATTTTTATTTTATTTTTAAATATAATTGTAATTTTACTTTTTATTTTTTATTATTTTTATTTTAATTTTTTAAATGTTATTGCTATTTTTTTAATTTAAATTTTTAATCTAATGTTTAATTAATTTCTAATTTTTTTCTTTTGTTGTTATATGTATTTTTTGTCTAGAATTTTTATTTTTAAAAATGTTGTAAATTCTAACTTTTAATGTAGTTATTTTTAATGTTTCTTAATTTTTTCTTGATTTTTATTTAATTTTTTTTTAATTATTTTTTAATGTTACCTTATTTTGTAAAGTAAGTTTTAATTTTTTTAATTTCTTTTTTTCCCTTTTTTATTGTTTTTTAAACTTTTTTGTATTTAATTTTTTGTCCTTAATTTTAAGTGTGGTTTTTTTTCTTGCTAATAATCCTAGTGGTTTTTGTTAATAGTTATTTTTTGTTAGTAACTCTTATTTTTTTTGTTCGTTTCTGGCTTTGTTTTTTAATTATTATTCTGTTAAATTGTTTTTATTTTAAATACTTTAAAAAATATTATTATTATTGTTGTTGTTCTTTTGTTATTTTGTACTTCATTTTTTGTATCTAAAGTTTTTGGTCATTTTTATTGTATTTTTTTGTATCTAATTTGTAATTTTGTTTGGGTTTTGTTATTTTAGTTTTACAATTTTTTTATATACTTTTTTTTAAACTTGTTTTGTAATTTTTCTATTTTTTTTTCCTAGTCAATGTGTAGGAAGGAAATAGAAAGCTGTTACATTAGTTAAGGAATACTTTAAAAAACTAATACCTATTTACTAAAAACCTTAACTATATTACCTGGAGCTCCTTTGCAATGCCGAGGCACACAACCAAGAATGTTCGAACCAAAAGAAAATCTTACAATGTGAACTCATTACTAAGTGCTTACACCTTACTATAACTACTATGTACTAAGTACCTGTAAATACCAAATACTATTCATTATGCTTACTAGTAAAGCTTAGCAAAACTCTAAATAACAAATCTCTGAAACACATTAAAATCAGAAATGATGAAATCAGCACTGTTGCTTCAAATCAGAACAGAGCTTTGGTAGACTAGAGTCGTACCAGAAAAGGGGGCGTGGAAGGGAGAGTTGCCAGTAAGGTATGGCCTAATTGCAATTGTTCCTGCACTAGAGTCTTAACAACTTGCAGCCTGGAAATGGCAAGCTCTGATGTGGAGTTAACAGAGTATTTGCCACCATATGTGTGTCATATGGGGTTAACAAGTGTGCTGAAAACAAATGATCAGTTATAGCAGTTGTGTATCCTGACTTTAACCCATAGGTAGCTATGGCTTGTTTAGCTTCTTTTAACATTTCCCAGTCCAGAGATTGCCATATTCTTTGTCGACCTTCTAATACCCCAGGAGATGCATGTACAGGAAAATCTACAGACTTTCCATCTGTTACTGCATTTCTCACAATACTTTTCCACAGGTGCAGCGGGACAGTTCCCCATCCCTCCCACCTCCCAATCCCTTACACTATTGTCGTAGTTTGGGCTGGGTGCCCTCTGCTACGGGGGTGTTTCCTGTGTCCAGAAGTCCAGCCCAGTGGGCAGACACAGGAAATTAGGTATTTCCTAGCATAATTCCTGCACCACTATAAAATCCATGGCGGGGTCTGGCACTTCCTCTTTCCTTCCTCTCCACCACCCAGTAACTGGGGGAGATGTCTCCTGGCCATGGGCCTGGCTAGGCCCAAGGCCACAGGGGCAGTGGGGGGGGGGATGGGCAGTCTCAGATATGGCCAGCTGAGACCAGCCTAGCAGTGGTGGGGGTGGAAGGAGGAGCCCTGGGGCTCTTGGATGCACCCTCAGGTGGGGATGGGATGTTTCTGGGTCTGCTTTGGGGTTTCTCTTGTCACTGTGCTTCTGGCTCTCTGTACACACTCCGTTTTCTATTTAAACTTTCCATCACTTTTGCAATCCATTTGTCTGAGTCGTTAGGTCTGCCTGTGGTGGGGAGGGGGTTTGCCCCAACCCACTACTCTCCTGTGGATGGCAGAGATGGTGTGAGATAGCAGACAGTAGGAGTAAGGCCAGGGATGGACTGTCCTGGAAGGAAAAAAGAGGGACTTGCCCTTACCAATGGAGCTAGCAGTGGAAAGGCCTGGATCTCTGCTTTGGGACAGAACACGGGCCCTAAGTGAGCTCATGGCTCAGGAGCACAGGCTGACCAATACAAATGCCTGGACTTGATGATCTCTGGAGGTGCCTTCCAATCCCTAACATCCTGTGAGCCTGAGTGACCAGACAGAACCAAAGCCATGCACCAGATGAGCTCTAGGGACATTCTGTGGACATCTGACAGGAGTGGTCATAGATTAAGGGAATGATGATGTCTGTGGAGAAATCACAGGATAGAGAGGGGGTGGTAGTAAATAAGTGTCGCAGTGCGGGAAGACTTGACAAGTCAATCAATATGATTGATAAGCAAGCCTCAAACTTTATTCAAAATCACACAGGTTATATAGGATAGCTCATTCATATATGCAAATCTTTATCATACTATTGATTACATGTTCAATGTCAAGCCTGCCTCCTGAGGTTTTCCATCCCGATAAGCTAACCACAAGTTCCTCTTTTTGCTGGCTAAGTTTCCTCCTGAAACTCTTCAAGGTGACCTTGTCCTTGTCCATGATTGGCCTAAACCAACTATACTTTGCCAAGTCACGCTCTATCAGCTAGACCAGATGCGTTCTGTGTCTTACTAAATCATCCTCGGTCAGCTCATTTCTATCTCCTTTAGCTATTAGCCAATCCTCCACAATTCCCCCGTTTTCTTTAACAAGCAAGGCTAAAGCTGTCATCTTCTTTACCTGAACAACAATACAAACATAAACAATTCTCACAACTAACAATATCAATAAAACAATTCCCACCAATCACAACCCTTCTTTACAATTGACATTAACCAAATAAACAAACACCCAAACCACAATTAAAACCTGGTGTCAAAAATTCATATTCTTCTCAATTTTCTAGTTATGTTCCTCCAACCATTTGATCTGCTCATATATAAAAACACTATTATCCAACAAATTAAAACAACACATTCCTTCCAAAATTTCAATTTCTTCTTAAATTATTATTTTTGGTTACATTTGGTTACAGGGAGGGGAAGATCCATTCCAATACAGTGGTATCCTCCTTAAATTTTCAGCGGTAACCCGCCTCGGGAGCACACTGCTGCCAGGACCCCCCGGATAAGCCACTAACTGCCCCTTTTGAATCCGGCAGGACCCGCGGCTGGCTCGGCACTCGACTGAGACCGGCTCCTGCTGAATCTCCACGTGCTCGGGATCGCCTCGGTTCCCTGCGTTGCCGCGGCACTTTAAAAGCCGCCGGCACTGCGCGGCCGGTCCATTTCAGCCGCCCTCTTGCTCAGACGCGCGCGCCGCTGTGCTTTTTCTAAACCTTTGCCCAGCAGGTGCCGCGGGCAGGGCTGGCCATGGTGGGAACTCGCCACAATAACGCCTTTAAGAAATCAGTCTCGACTCAGACTGAGAGGGAATATAAGAAGGTAGGTAAGTGTCATAAGCAAGAGGTAGGTGTCCAGGCATCTGGCTGCAGACAGTGCTGGAGCCTGGTGCTTGAGATGCAAGGTACTGGGGACAACTCCTGCATAACATGTGGGCAGATTGACTATTTACTTAACTTAGTGGCCAGCCTGAAGGACGAGGTTGCTAGACATAGAGATGTAAGAGATTGTAGAAGGGTAACAGACCTGAGTAACCAGGCTTTGCAGGCCTCCCAGCCAGAGGCTGGTTATTCAAAAAGCAGAGGGGAATGGACACAAATTCCTCTCAAAAGACGTAAAGTTAAACCTCCTTGTATCCCATCACCTTCCCCACTGCCTTTGGAAAACAAGTACAGGGCATTGGAGGTTGAGGGTGAGGTGATTCTGATGGAGGACACACCATCTGGGGTTTTGCCCGAGGCCAAGCAGCCCAAGGCCAAGCAGCCCAAGGCCAAGCAGCCTAAGGCCAAGCAGCCTTCCCCTGGCATCAGGACCTGCTCCCTTAAAAAAAAGAGGAGGGTAATTGTCATTGGTGATTCTCACCTGAGGGGAACAGAAGGCCCCATATGTCGGCCAGACCCTACACACAGGGAAGTTTGTTGCCTCCCAGGAGCTATGGTCAAGGATGTTACCAGAAGGATGCCCAGTTTGGTGCAGCCCTCTGACTACTACCCATTACTAGTTATGCAGTTAGGGAATGATGATGTTGCAACCAGAACTTCCAGGGCTATCAAGAACGACTTCAGGGCCCTGGGGGATCTCATTGAGGGGTCAGGTGCTCAAATAATTTTCTCATCTATACCCTTAGTTACAGGAGGGAATACCATAAGGAACAGGACAGCAGCCGTAGTCAACAAGTGGCTTAGAGGCTGGTGTAGTCAAAAGAATTTTGGGTTTTTCGATATTGAAAAACTTTCTAATGCACCAGGTCAGCTGGCAACAGATGAAGCACATCTGTCCCAGAGGAGGTGAAAGATCAGAGTGTATGAAAATGGCCTATCCCTCAAAGGGAAAAAGATTCTAGGAAGGCAATTGGCAGGTCTCATAGATAGGGCTTTAAACTAGATTTGAAGGGGGAAGGGGCTGAAACCAGTCCCCCCAGGCAGGAGTCTGGGGGTGATAAGCTTGAGCCAGAGGTGAAACCAGCAGCCCGGCTGAAGTGCATGTACACTAATGCACGAAGCTTGGGTAACAAACAAGAGGAGCTGGAAGCCTTGCTGCAGCAGGAAAGTTATGATGTAGTTGCCATCACAGAGACGTGGTGGGACGACTCACATGACTGGAGTGCTGCAATTGATGGCTACAGACTTTTCAGAAAAGACAGGCAGGGAAGAAGGGGTGGAGGGGTGGCCCTGTACATCAGGGAGGCACTAGATGCCATTGAGATGGAGATTAGGGATCATCAGGTTGAGTGCCTATGGGTGAGAATTAGAGGGAAGGCTAACAGGGCTGACATCCTGGTTGGAGTCTGTTATAGACCACCCAACCAGGAAGAAAAAGTTGATGAAGCATTTTTTAGGCAACTTAAGGCTGTCTCAAGATCGCCTGACCTTGTCCTCATGGGCGACTTCAACCTGCCTGACATCTGCTGGGAACTCAACACAGCAGAGAGGAGACAGTCCAGGAGGTTCTTGGAATGCATGGAGGACAGCTTCTTATCCCAGGTGCTGAGTGAGCCTACCAGGGGTAAGGCTATGCTAGACCTCCTCTTCACCAACAGGGAAGGGCTGGTGGGTGATGTGGTGGTCGGAGGCTGTTTAGGGGCCAGCGACCACGAGAGAATTGAATTTTCAGTATTTGGTCAAGTTAAGAGGGGCAGCAAGAAGACCTCCACTCTGGACTGCCGGAGGGCGGACTTCAGGTTGCTCAAGGAAATAATTCAGCGGGTTCCTTGGGAGAAAGCCCTTAAAAATAAAGGGGTCCAGGAGGGCTGGACCTGCTTCAAGAAAGAACTGATGAAGGCTCAGGAACAGGCTGTGCCAATGTGCCGGAAGAGGAGCCGCCGGGGCAGACGGCCAGCCTGGATGGGTGATGAACTTTTAATAGAACTAAGGGGAAAAAAGAGGGTATATCACCTTTGGAAGAAGGGTGAGGCAACCCATGGAATGTTTAAAGAGGTTGCTAGGGCATGTAGGAAGAAAATTAGGGAGGCAAAAACACAATTGGAACTTAAACTGGCCTCTGATGTGAAGGACAACAAAAAAGTCCTTCTATAAATATATTAATAGCAAGAGGAAGGGCAGGGACAACCTCCACTCCTTGGCTGACATGGAGGGAAATGTTGTATCACAGGATAAGGAAAAGGCAGAGGTACTTAACACCTTCTTTACCTCAATTTTTACTAGCGGGAAAGAACGTCTACCAGACAGCTGGCCTGCAGAGCTGGCAGAAGGAGCCAGGGAGCTGCATAGTTTCCCTGTGTTCCATGAGCAAGTGATCGGAGCTCTCCTCAGCAGCTTAGACCCCCACAAGTCCATGGGACCAGATGGGATCCATCCTAGGGTGCTGAGAGAGCTGGCAGATGAGCTGGCCAAGCCACTCTCCATCATTTTTCATCAGTCCTGGCTCACTGGAGACATCCCAGATGACTGGAAGCTGCCAATGTGGTACCCATCCACAAGAAGGGCCGGTTGGATGAGCCAGGGAATTACAGGCCTGTCAGCCTGACCTCAGTGCCAGGCAAGATTATGGAACAGGTCATCCTGAGTACACAACACTTAGAGGATGGCCAAGGGATCAGGCCCAGCCAGCATGGGTTTAGGAAGGGCAGGTCCTGCCTGACCAACCTGATCTTCTATGATCAGGTGACCCGCCTGGTGGATGTGGGGCAGGCTGTGGATGTAGTCTACCTGGACCTCAGCAAGGCCTTTGACACCGTTCCCCATAGCAAACTCCTGGCCAAGCTGTCAGCCCATGGCTTGGATGGGAGCACACTGCGATGGGTTAGGAACTGGCTGGAGGGCCGAGCCCAGAGAGTGGTGGTGAATGGTGCCACATCCAGCTGGCAGCCAGTCACTAGTGGTGTGCCCCAGGGATCAGTACTGGGCCCCATGCTCTTTAACATCTTTATTGATGATCTGGATGAGGGCATCGAGTCCATCATCAGTAAATTTGCTGATGTCACCAAGCTGGGGGCAGGAGTTGATCTGCTGGAGGGTAGGAGAGACTCTGCAGAGGGACCTCGACAGGCTGGGCAGATGGGCAGAGTCCAACGGCATGAGATTGAACACATCCAATTGCTGGGTTCTGCACATTGGCCACAGCAACCCCACGCAGAGCTACAAGCTGGGGTCAGAGTGGATGGAGAGCAGTCAGGCTGAGAGGGACCTGGGGGTGCTGGTTGACGGTAGACTGAACATGAGCCTGCAGTGTGCCCAGGCAGCTAAGAGGGCCAATGGCATCCTGGCCTGCATCAGGAACAGTGTGGCCAGCAGGAGCAGGGAGGTCATTCTGCCCCTGTACACTGCACTGGTTAGGCCGCACCTCAAGTACTGTGTCCAGTTCTGGGCCCCTCGGTTTAGGAAGGATGTTGACTTGCTGGAACGAGTCCAGAGAAGAGCAACAAAGTTGGTGAGGGGTTTGGAACATAAGCTCTACGAGGAGAGGCTGAGGGAGCTGGGGTTGCTTAGCCTGGAGAAGAGGAGACTCAGGTGTGACCTTATTACTCTCTACAACTACCTGATGGGAGGTTGTAGACAGACGGATGTTGGTCTCTTCTCCCAGGCGGCCAGTACCAGAACAAGAGGACACAGTCTCAGGCTGTGCCAGGGGAGGTTCAGGCTAGATGTTAGGAAGAAGTTCTATACAGAGAGAGTGATTGCCCATTGGAATGGGCTGCCTGGGGAGGTGGTGGAGTTGCCATCACTGGAGGTTTTCAGGAGAAGACTTGATGGGGTGCTTGGTGCCATGGGTTAGTTGTTTGGGTGGTGTTGGATTGGTTGATGGGTTGGACGTGATGATCTTGAAGGTCTCTTCCAACCTGGTTTATTCTATGTATGTATTCTATGTATGTATGTAGGTACACCTGATAATGAGTAGTTAATTATATTGGAGATTATAGACATGCTATATGTCTAAGATAAGGTGAGGTACACCTGATAACGAGTGGTTAATTATAGTGGAGATTATAGACGTGCTATATGTCTAAGATAAGGTGAGGTACGCCAGAGATAAAGGTGCAAGGGGTGCTGAAGCAAAAAGAAGAAAAAAGGGTTGGTGCCCTAGAAGAGAAGCAGCCCTGCAGTGACAGAGGTGAGCAGTCAGGGAAATTGGGTGGTTGGAGCCTCCCTGGGGGTTAGTGCCTCCTTTTGACAAACACATAACGGGTAATCAAATAACAAAAGAGGAGAAATCAATCCTGGGAGTCATTATGCATATCCTGACAAAAAGAGCAACAATGTATGATGAAAGGACAGGGGAACAGGGAGAGATGGCTATGTTTGGGGCAACAAAAGTAAGCCAAATTGCTATGTCTTCCTTTACAATGTAGAAATTAGTCAAATATTCTTTAGAACAACTAGCAGAAGATCCTAAGGAAACTTCAGCAGTGATTAATGGCACTTCACCAGCACAGAACTCTTCTTGAACATCTGCACGCCCCCTCCCCCTCCACCACTGTGGCTGCTAAGCCTTACTGCACCCCTGGAGCTGCAGGGAGACATTGGTTTGTCCTCTCTCACCAGAGACCTCTGCCAATGCCAGAACCTTCCCAAAAGGATGTTCCAAAGAGATATTGATCTGCCCCTGGCACTTCCCTGCCACTCTTCTACCTCTTAGACCACCTGCTTAATTAAGCTTTCATGTACTGTCCTCTCCAGGACACAGTGACCATCTCTGGAGTCACCTTTCCAGGTGCAGACTGGACAGCCCAAGGCCCTTCCCATCCTTCTCCAATTTGTTTCTGCAGTTATTCTTTGTTCATTCAGCTTCCTCTCTCCTATGCTGCTTTGACCTGTAGGGAGGCAAAGCTGCAGTTGTCCCCTGGGCTACCTCTGTGTTCGTTTTTGCTCTCCATCTCTTGTATCTACTTGCCTAAAACTTTGCTTTTCAGGTCATGCCTTGGAGAGAGGCATCCTCCTGGGAGACAGCTTGTGCTGAGCAGCTGGTTCCAGAGGGGTTTGATTACCAATGCAACTTTATCAGACTTTACTTTTATTTCCTTCTAAACAGGAACAATTCTCCTGTGGCTGTGTACAGACAGAGGTCTATGGAGAGCAGGGGGAATTTGGTGCCATGGAGTTGTGACCTGCAGATGCAGAGAGCAGTGGAGAAGTGATGCAAGCCCCAGGTGGCCAGTGACAGGTATGGGGAAGTTGTGGAGTGGGTGAGGAACAAAGTTGTTCATACAGTGTCAGCTCTTGAGGGAGAGTTCTTTCCCCTAGTCCAGGCCTCCTAAGGAGACTCTGTGGATCAAGATCACATGGAGAGTGCTGCTGCCAGCTCCCTTCTCTCAAATGCAGCTAATTAAAAACATCCTTTAAAAACTACTCAGGGTTTTATGAGGCCCAGTGGGAACTCTTCCTCATTAACTGCACTCTGAAACAGCTTCAATGAGCTGTGAAAAAGCTCCAATGAGCTGGACAAGTCTTCAGTACCTGAAGGAAATCCCAGGCAGAGCCACAGCTCCTGAGGGACTTCTGTGTTCTAATGAGCCCCATGGAGTATTTGGGGCTGACTCCAGGTATCAGGGACTGAGAGAAGATTGAAGAAACTGCTCCAGAAGTCAGCAGGAAATGTCAAAGTAGCTTGAAGCACTGATTGGCCCCACTGAGGTTTGTTACTGACAAAGCCTCCCCAGGGGATCCTTAGAGTAGGTAATTGGAGGCTGTGATTTATAGAGCAAAAAAAAAGGTAAAATGCAGGAGTCTGTGATGCTGAAAAACCCTGGGCTTGGTTTATGGAGCAGGAAGGCCAAGCCCTGAGCACAGTCCCTAGGGACAGTAGAGCCTGAAAGCCTCAAAAGAAAGGATCTGCTCCCAGGCCTGGGTGGCACAGACAAGTGCCAGAGCCCAGGGACCAAGACCTAGGTCCTGTTGGGCATTCAGCCTTGCCAGAGCCCTTGGCCATGCTTTACCAGCAGACTTGTCCAGGGAGGTGGTTGAGTCCTCATCCCTGGAAGTGTTTAAGACCAGGCTGGATAAGGCTTTGGCCAGCCTGATCTAGTGTGGGGTGTCCCTGCCCATGCAGGGGAGTTGGAATTAGATAAGCCTTGTGGTCCTTTCCAACCCTGACTGGTACTATGATACTATGATACTTGGTAGGCTTAGGTAATGGCAGCCCTGGATGACCTTGAAGGTCTTTTCCAACCCCAACAGTTCTGTGATTCTGTGTTTCTGTGCAGGAGAAGGATTGTTTTCAGATAGCTTTAGAAGTCTATAGGGAAGGTTTGCCTTTGCTTGAAGATAAGGATCATATATCTATATTAAAAGAAAAACCAAAGAGAGAGAAAAAGAGGGATGCATATTTTGCATATTTTATAACTCAGGCTTTAGTGATACCAGCAAGAAATAGCTAACCCAAGGCAACATCTGGAAACATCAGTTTTGTAGCGCAGTACTGCAATCACCTCAACAAATAACAGCAGAAGAACCAAGAGGATGGGACAAAGAGCACTTCCCATGAAGCTGAAGATCAGCAGAGCTACCTAACACCAATGACAATGACTGCTATGATAATCTGAGATCAAAAGCATCAATTTGAAGAATGTACCAAAACCCATCTGAATTAGGACTGAATATCATGATTTCTTAATTCTTGTGTGATTAGGGAGTATGTTCTGGCCCAGTTCGAACAGGTCCCAGAGCCATAGCATGGACCACCTCTCGTTTGATCTGGTCGAATGCCACCTGCTACTCAGGTCCCCACACAAAATCATTTCTCTTCCTTGTTACATGGAAGAGAGGCTTCACAATTTGGCTGTATCCAGGAATGTGCATTTTCCAGAAGCCCACAAGCCCCAAAAAGGACTGTGTCTCCTTTTTGTTCGTGGGCTGCACCATAGTGGCTACCCTGTTCACCACCTCCTGAGGGATGTGGTGAGGCCATCCTGCCATTGAACACCCAGGAACTGTATCTCCCTTGCAGGCCCTTTTACCTTACTTCTCTTGATGGCAGAGCCAGCCTCCAGCAGGATATTGATTATCCTTTTACCCTTCTGGTAAACTTCCTCTGCTGTCTCACCCCATACAATGATGTCATCGATGAACTGCAGGTGCTCAGGGGCTCCACCTTTCTCTAAGGCAGTCTGTATCACCTCATGGCAGATGGTTGAGCTATGGACCCAGCCCTGAGGCAACCTGTTCCAGTGGTACTGTCCTCCCCTCCAGGTGAAAGCAAACTGTGGCCTGCATTCTTCTGCAAAGGGAATGGAGCAAAAGGCATTAGCAATGTCACTTGTGGCATACCACTTGGCCCCCTTCGATTCCAGCTCGTACTGCAGCTCCAGCATGTCCGGCACGGCAGCGCTGATCGGAGGAGTCACTTCATTCAGGCCACGGTAGTCCATGGTCAGTCTCCATTCCCCATTTGCCTTCCCCACTGGCCATATCAGGCTGTTTAAGGGGGAGTGAGCCTTGCTGATCACCTTCTGGCTCTCCAGTCGTCCAATCAGTTGGTGTATGGGGTGCAGAGAGTCTCTGTTGGTCCTGGATTGCCTGCCATGTACTATGCCAGAGGCAAGAGGGAACTTCAAATCCTGCCTCTTGTGGTTGCCCACTACGGAGGGCTCATCTGACAGCTCAGGCATGGGGGACAGCTGTTCTTTGCCTGCAGTCTCTACAGCTGCTCTCTCAAATGCCCACTTGTGCCCCCTAGGCTCCTTGAAGCATCCCTCCTGCAGAAAGTCAATGCCAAGAATGCAAGGTGCATCTGGACCAGTCACTAGGTTGTGCTTTCCCCATTCATTCCCGGTCAGGCTTTTCTCAGCCTGCAGTACAGTCAGGTCTTGTGACCCCCTGTGACTCCCTGAATGCTTATGGGCTCAACCCCTTTGTAGCTCGATGGTATCAGGGTGCATTGGGCCCCTGTGTCCACCAGAGCTGGGTACTTCAGGGCTTCTGAAGTGCCAGGCCATTTCACTGAGACATCCCAGGACACTCTGTTGTCCCTGGCCTCCACCTGGCTGGAGGTAGGGCACCTCTAATACTGGCGGCGGTGTCCACACTTGTCACAGGGTCCTGTGTTCCTAGGGGAAGGGTCTCTTGAGCAGAGGGACCCCTCTGGGAAAGTGGGGCAGCCCTGGAGCAGTCAAACTGGGCCCCTCCCAGGATAGACTGCACCCTGTTCCAGTACAAGCTGGATTCCCTGGCCCCATTCCAATACAACCTGGGCCCCACCCAGCACACACTTGATCTTTGTAACTCCTCCCAGCACAGCCTGAGCCACCTGTCAGCACGACCTGGATCTCCTGAACTTCCGAGCACAGATATGGTCTCAACCCAGTACCAGCAGCATCATCTCAGCATCTCCCAGTCCAGTCTGGGTCTCATCCCTGCACAAACGACATCCCCCAGAATCTCTGATTCCATTCCAATAGAGCCTAGGCCCCATTCCAGTGCACACAGGACACACTGATGCCATCCCAGTTCACACTGGGCTCTCCTCCCTGCACAAGCTGAATCTCTTTGAGCCCTCCCAGTCCACACTGGGCTTTGTGCCAGCACAAAGTGAATGTCCTGGTCCCCTCTCAGAACAGAAACAGCCTCATTCCAGCACAAATTGGATCATCTTGCTCCACCCCAGGGGATGGGTCCCTTTCCAGTACAAAGTGCATTCCCTGGTCCTCTCCCAGTACCTGCTGCCTCCCTCCACCTGTGAACTGGATACTCTGATGCCATCTCAGCACAGACTGGGCCACATCCCAGTACAAACTGCATACCCTGAGTCCCTCCCAGGACAAACCAGGCTCCATCCAAATACCAACTGGGGTCCCTGATCCCATCCTAGCATAGATTTGGCCCCATATCAATCCAAGCAGGGTGCCTTAAACACCTCCAAGTACAGCTTGGCTGTGTCCTAGTATAAACTGCTTCTCCTCATCCCATTCTAGTACAATTTGAGACCTGTCCCAGAATAAACTGGTTCCAGTGGCATCACCAAGTACAGACAAGGGATTATCCCAGTGCAAGATGCATCTGCTGATCTCTTCCCAGTACATAAATAGCGTTGTCCTACAGCAAAGTCAGAGCTTTGGCCCCTCCCAGTTCCAAACGCAGCCCTCCAACTGTGAACCAGAGGACAACACTCCTTCCCAACAGAGATTGTGCCCACTCCCAGGAAAGACTACACTACCTGAAGCCCTCCAAACATTCTTCTGGGACAACTCCAGAACAACCTGTATCCCTTTACCCACTCCCTGACACACTGGGCCCCATCCCAGTGCAAACTGGTTCCTTGTTGGTTTGGAACTGGAGGTTCTGGTGTGTCCCAGCTCCAGGCAGAAAGGCACTGCAGGGTCTGGCAGGAGCCATTCAAATGCCCTGGGATGGAGCGAAGCCAGAACACAGGGAAGAAGGCCAAGTGCAGCTGGGCTCTGGCAGGAGGAGTGTGGCCACCCAGACACAGTTGTCCTCCCCCAGACGCCCTGGCTCAGCACTTCTGTGGCCACATCTGGATGCTTGGTGTCTAGTTTTGGGAATATCCAGTCTGAAGGAATGTAGAGGAACTCCAGAGAATGCAAAGGAGAACTACTAGGATGGGGGTTGACATCTCTGTGGAGAGGCTGAGGGACCTGGGCTGTTTCAAGCCTGCTGAATGGAGGCTCAGAGCACTGCCAGAGCAGTGTGCACATGGCTGAAGGGTGGTTTCAGAGAGGATGGAGCTCTTCTGGGGAGTGGGAAGAGAACAAAACCTCCACAAAGTGCAGCTTGGAAGGTTCAGAGTGGAGATGAGGCCAAAGAAATATCCCTCAATGGGCAGAGCTGCTATGCATGAGGCTATCCAGAGGTGTCAGGAAATGGCAGGGAGAGCTGAGACAGCTCAGGGAAGGGATGGCAATGGCAGGGGGAGAGCTGGCTGGGGAAGCAACATTGGTGTCAGCAGCCTGAAGGGAAAGAGCTGCAGGCATGGGACAGTGTAGGAGAGGCGGCAGTAGGATGGCCAAGGGCTCTGGCAAGGCTGAGAGGCCCAACAGGACCAAGGGCTTTGTCCCCTTGGATCTGGCACTTGCCTCTGCCACCAGGGCCTGTGAGGGGAAACTTTGCTTTGAGGTTCTTCTATTGCAAGGGCAGTGGTCAGGGCTTGGCCTTTCTGCTTCCTAGACCAACGTCAAGTTTTTCTGCCCTGTACTTTGCCTTTGTCTCCCTGCAATCCTGGCCTCTAACAAGCTGCTCTAACGAGTCCCTGGGGAGCCTTTGTCAGTAACAAGCCTCAGTGAGGCCAATCAGTGCTTCAAGGTACTTTGGAGTTTGCTTCTGCCTTGGACTTCTTGAGAGGCTTTTTGGGAGTACCTTGGCAGAGTCTCCTGGCAGTACCTGAGGATGATGTAATCAGCCTCAAATACTCCATGGGGCTCATTAAATACTGCTGAACCTCTAATTCTTGCCAAGGTTTCTGCAGCTAATTGGAGAAGTTTTTATTGTGCAAAGCATCTGATAGTATTTTTAAAGGTACATTTAATTCCTTTTCAGCAGGAGTTGTCTCTTTGCAAGCAAACCACAGCAATCCTGTCAAGATCCTACCCTGGTCACTGCTCATCCTCACTCACCACTGCCACCAGCAGAGCCCAGAGCCACAGGTGAGGGACAGGATCTGCCTTGCCAGGGGCTGGGGCTCAGGGCTTGGCCCTTTGGATCAATGAAACCCCTCCAGGTTTCCTCAGCAGCAGAGCCACCTTGAGCTGCTTGTCCTGACCTGTCAGCACTGCCTCAGGTCTCTGCTCTCACCAGAGCCTGGAGATGCTTCAGTGCCTCCAGTGATGCTTCCCTTGCATCCACTGTCTCCTTCTGCTCTAACCAGACCCTGTGGACCTTTCCCAGTATGCTTCACTGGGACCCATTAAGAGTAGAAGAAACTTCAGAGTTTGAATCTGACTTTGACTTCTGGAGATGTTTCATCAGATTCCTCTCAGTCCCTGAGGTTTACAGGACACCAAAAGCTACCAGAGGAGTTATTAAAAGACCTTCGGCTGCTCCTCTGCTGCCCTATTGGGCTGGACTCCTGGGCTAGAAGGAACTGCTGGCAAGCAGGCAGCACTGCAGAGAGACAGCTCTGGCCAGGAGCAGCTCCTCTGCACAGCACAGCAGGGCTGAGGACATTGCCAGAGGATCTCAGCAAGATGAGGAAGGCAGAGAGAGCTTCAAGGTGGCCAGGGTGACTGAGAGCTCACTGGAGGAGAAGTCACTGCAGTCACTGACACAGTGAGGCTGTGGGTGCAGGACACTGTAGCAGCTGTAGCTCCTGGAGGCATCTCCATCTCGGCAGCTGAAGCTCAGCTGAAGGCTCTGCAGTGTGCACACAGAAGGAGGAGCAAAGCCATTCAGTTCCATCCTGTGAGCAGCAGTGAGCAGAGCTGGGGAAGGAGAAGGCTTCACCCCCAGCCCCTCTGCCTTTCTCTCTTCCCTTCACTGTCTCTGCAGCACTGCAGGCCTGCTCCCTGTTTCTCCACCTCTCCATGGCTGTGGTGGTTTCAGGCAATGCCTTTAAAATTTAGTTACAGATTTTGAGCAGAAAAGAAGAAACAAAATAAATAGATCACTCTTGGGTGTGAAAAGGAAAAGAAAAGATTCTTCTAAACAAATTGATTGGATAAATATCTGGAATCAGAGGAGCTGTACCATAACAATTCTCTCTCTTCTCTTCTCATCTCAGCTGTTTTGCTTTGCTGGGAAGAGATCACCTGCTTTGGCTGCCCTTGGCTAAGTCTAACCCACTGCTTTTTTTCTCTCTCCACCCCTCCTTTCTCTCTTGATAGAGGGGGATGGGGGGCAGGGATAGAGGAACAGCTTCCCTGGTCTCTGACCAGGGGGTTTCCTGTTGTTTGCTAATTGTAAATACCTGTCCAATATTGTCACTCCTGCATGTTCTGTACCTGTTCATTGCATTCCATTGTAGAGTGTAGCTCTTGCTTGTCAATACAGCTTCATTTGCTTCTAACTGAGCTGCTCTGGCAAAGCTAATGCTGAGGAGAAATTTCAACCTACCAATATGGGACTCTTGTTCCCTGGGATTGGGCTGTTGGTCACTTTCTGTTCTGACTCCAGAGGAATCTTCCTGGCAATTCTGGGTCCCTGCTGCATTTGAAGCTGTGATGAACTCTGCCATGGGTTGGTAGTGATGGGACTGAGCTGATCCAATCCTCATGCAGCTCATAGACAGGGGTTACAATGAGGCTGAGAGAAGTGTGCCCTAACTTGTCACTGCCTTTCCCTCCTTGCACAGGTCTCTATGTCCACAGGCAGCAAATGGCCAACAGCAGCTCCATCACCCACTTCCTCCTCCTGCCATTCCCAGGCACAAGGCAGCTGCAGCTCCTGCACTTCTGCCTCTTCCTGGCCATCTACCTGGCTGCCCTGCTGGGCAATGGCCTCATCATCACCACCATAGCCTGGGACCACCACCTCCACACCCCCATGTACTTCTTCCTCCTCAACCTTGCCCTCACTGACCTGGGTGCCATCTCCACCACTGTTCCCAAGTCCATGGCCAATTCCCTGTGGGACAGCAGGGACATCTCCTATGCAGGATGTGTTCTCCAGGTCTTCTTTTTCGTATTCCTAATTGATGCAGAATATTTTCTCCTCACCACCATGTCCTATGATCGCTATGCTGCCATCTGCAGACCCCTGCACTATGAGACCCTCCTGGGCAGCAGAGTTTGTGGCCACATGGCAGCTGCTGCCTGGACCTGTGGCTTTCTCTATGCTCTGCTGCACACAGCCAATACATTTTCCCTGCCCCTCTGCCAGGGCAATGTTGTGGACCAGTTCTTCTGTGAAATCCCCCAGATCCTCAAGCTCTCCTGCTCCACATCCTTCCTCAGGGAACTTTGGGTTCTTGTGGCCAGTGCCTTTTTAATCTTTCTCTGTTTTGTGTTGATTGTGGTGTCCTATGTGCAGATCTTCAGGGCAGTGCTGAGGATCCCCTCTCAGCAGGGACGCCACAAAGCCTTTGCCACCTGCCTCCCTCACCTGGCTGTGGTCTCCCTCTTTCTCAGCACTGGCTCCATTGCCTACCTGAAGTCCTCCTCCATCTCCTCCCCATCCCTAGACCTGGTGGTGTCAGTTCTGTACTCAGTGGTTCCTCCAGCATTGAACCCTCTTATCTACAGCCTGAGGAACCAGGAGGTCAAGGCTGCCATGAGCCAACTGATCCCTGGATGCTATCAGAAGCAATAAACTCTTTGTCTTCCCCTGCAGAGCAGTTCTGATGTCACGCAGTGCAGGCTCAGCCTGGCTTCTGGAGTTCTGCCTGCTGCTGGTGCTGTTCCCCTTGTGTGAATGTTGTTGCCACACAAATGTCTTTCTTCAGACCATTTCTGGCTCCTTCTTGGTCTGTTTGATGTGACCTAGAGACTGTGTATGTGGGGAGCTGTGCTCCCTGTGTGTGCTGAACATAATAAAGGACCCTGCAGGGAGTTGTTTTTCTGAGTTCCATCCTCCAAGGCTTCTGTGGAGCTGCAGGGCAGTGCCTGTGTGCAGAGGTGAAGGGGCAGAGTCCCAACACAGCAGCAGTGCCAGGGAGCCCCAGAGCATGGGCTGTCCTCAGCTGCTCTTTCTTCCCTTCCACCCTCTCCTGCTGAGCCTCTGTGCTGGGCCAAGCCCTGAGTGCTCTGGCAGCTTGGGCACTGTGCTGCTGTGCAGCAGTGCTGGGGCTGCAGGCAGGGACAGTCCAGGGCAGCTTCTGGGACAGAGCTGTGCTCCAGAGCAGCACTGCCATCAGCACAGGAGGTCTCCTCATGCCTTCACACCCCAACTCCCTCTGTAATGGGTTGGGGCAAACCCCTTCCCCACCACGCGCAGAAATAATGACTCAGACAAACTGATTGCAAAGGTAGTGGAGAGTTTAAATAGAGAACAGTCAGTGTGCACAAAAGGAAACATAGTGACAAGAAAGACCCCAAACCCCACCTGAGGGTGCATCCAAAACCCCAAGGGCTCCTCCTTCCCCCCCCAACTATTAGGCTGGTCTCCACTGGCCAGATCTGAGACTGCCCATCCCCCAGTGGCCTTGGGCCCAATCAGGCCCATGGCAGGGAGATCTCTCCCCCAGTTACCAAGTCTCGGAGAGGGAAGGAAAGAGGAAGTACCAGACCCCACCACAAAATTTATAGTGGTGCAAGGGATTATGGTAGAAATACAGAATTTCCTGCGTCCACCCACTGGGATGGACTTCTGGACACAGGAAACACCCCTGTAGCAGAGGGCACCCAGCCCAAACTACGACAGGAGCCACCCCTTATTTCATACCATAATCCCTGCACCCAAACACATCATCAGATCAGAAAGCTTCTGATGACATGTCCGGCGGAGTCCATATCTCCATCTGGGCGTCCACCCCAATAGTCTCTCATTCAGGCTCAAGTGTCTGCCCGTTCCAGTTCTTCTTCCTTCATCCAATGGAACCTCCCAGCGATGCAGAGTTCACTCTTCTGCGGTGCAAGTTCTCCATGGATTCGTTGGGCATCCTGGTCACCTGGGAAAGCCTCACAACTTCTCAGCTGAGCCTTTATTCTCATACTCAGTGGCAAATTCTCCACCCCTGGGGCAGGCCAGTCGCAACAATCCGGCTCCACGACTGCCTTTTTCAATCCATCCAGGGTGCCGCAACCAACCGCTTTCACGCAGACCAAAACTACATGGATGCCTGTCAGAGGCACTCCGCCCCCACACTGGGCACTCGCATACCGAGGCAGGACAGCCCCATGTTAGGCGCCAAAAAAAAAAAGGGAGTGTGGTGGTTTGAAAGGAAAGGCTCTGCTTTCCCTCCCCCACTGAGAAAGAGACCACGGCTAAAACTCAGTCGGAGAAATGAGAGTATATTTTACAACATATACACGAATGTACAGCAAATAAACTCAATCAGAAACCAGACCCCCGACAGAGGGGGCTTCCTCCTGTGCCCGCTTCACCCCCCTACCTCCCTTCTCCCCCAAAGAGGTAGAAGAAGAGAAAAGAGGGGTTAGCACAGCAGACAGAGGCCTAAGCACAGAGAGTTAGTTAGTTCTTATCTCTTGGCAAGAATCCCAGAAGCAGATCCAGCCGAAAGGGACAGCGAAGGAAGGAAGACTGAGAGAAAGTCCCAGCTCCCCTGGGTCTAACAATCTCACCTCCCACCTTACTTGGACAATGAAATTCATTTAGAATACCAAAATATTCTATAAACATTTAGCCAGTGTGCCCCTTTCTTAAAGGCACAGCCTCAAACGGTCACACCCTCCCATTACAGACTGCACCTACTCAGAGTCCAAAGTGTATACCCTGACCCCCTTCCAATATAGACTCAGTCCAAACATGGTCTCTTTAACCCTTCCCAGTACAGATGTGGCCTCATCCCACTACAAACTGGATCCTACTGTGCTCTAGCACTGCAGCCTGGGTCCCATCCCAGCACAGAATATATCCCCTGACTCCCTTCCCACTACCATCTGCATCCATTCTAGTACATACTGCACACCCTCATGCCGTCCCAGTTCAAACAGGATCCCTTTCATCCCTCCTGGTACACATTCGGCCTTGTCTCAATAAAAAGTGGATCCCCTTATCCCCTCCCAGTACATCCTGGCCTCACTTCCAGTTCAAGCTGCATTCCCTGACCCATTCCAGTTCAATCTGGATGGAGCTGTGGTCACCTGGCTGGGCCCAGCACATCCCCAGCAGTGCCACCGAGCCTGCTCTTACCATAGGACAAGCTGGAGCTGGGCACCACGGTGACAATGACTGAGGCCTCATGGGCACCTGTGCCCAGGCTGGCCCTGCACACAGTCTCACTGGAGTCAGCTTTCATGACATAGGGCACATGCATAGAATACATAGAATAAACCAGGTTGGAAGAGACCTTCAAGATCATCACATCTAACCCATCAACCAATCCAACACCACCCAAACAACTAACCCACGGCACCAAGCACCCCATCAAGTCTTCTCCTGAAAACCTCCAGTGATGGCGACTCCACCACCTCCCCAGGCAGCCCATTCCAATGTGCAATCACTCTTTCTGCATAGAACTTTTTCCTAACATCTAACCTGAACCTCCCCTGGTGCAGCCTCAGACTGTGTCCTCTTGTTCTGGTACTGGCCGCCTGGGAGAAGAGACCAACATCCGTCTGTCTACAACCTCCCTTCAGGTAGTTGTAGAGAGCAATAAGGTCACCCCTGAGTCTCCTCTTCTCCAGGCTAAACAACCCCAGCTCCCTCAGCCTCTCCTCGTAGGGCTTATGTTCCAAACCCCTCACCAACTTTGTTGCTCTTCTCTGGACTCGTTCCAGCAAGTCAACCTCCTTCCTAAACTGAGGGGCCCAGAACTGGACACAGTACTCGAGGTGCGGCCTAACCAGTGCAGTGTACAGGGGCAGAATGACCTCCCTGCTCCTGCTGGCCACACTGTTCCTGATGCAGGCCAGGATGCCATTGGCCCTCTTAGCTGCCTGGGCACACTGCAGGCTCATGTTCAGTCTACCGTCAACCAGCACCCCCAGGTCCCTCTCAGTCTGACTGCTCTCCAGCCACTCTGACCCCAGCCTGTAGCTCTGCATGGGGTTGCCGTGGCCAAAGTGCAGCACCCGGCACTTGGACTTATTAAATGCCATCCCATTGGACTCCGCCCATCTGCCCATTTTGCACCAATGGTGCAATTCAGATAGGCCCAAGTGCCACTGCACAGCTCCCTCCTCTTTGATCTGCTTGGGGCCCAGTACTGATCCCTGGGGCACACCACTAGTGCCTGGCTGCCAGCTGGTTGTGGCACCATTCACCACCACTCTCTGGGCTCGGCCCTCCAGCCAGTTCCTAACCCATCGCAGTGTGCTCCCATCCATGCAGCCGGGAGCCTGAGACCTGAGGTTGAGGACAGCCATCAGTGTCACAGGGTGGGGGACAGGGCGGGGCTTGGGGTGCTGCTCGTGCTGCTCAGGCCCTACCTGGTGCCCAGCAGGCAAGGAGCTGCCACGCCTGTACCAGGTGATGGTGCTGGAGCCAGGTCCTGCCACCACGCAGTCAAGGTGCAGGCTCTGGCCCTTGGTGGGGGATGGGGATGAGGACTCGATGTGGACTGGCACTGCCATCCCTGCCAGGAGGCACCTGGGGGGGTTTTGGTCCCACCAAAAGATCCCTGTACCATGACAGTGCCCCCCACCCACCTCACCTGGCACCACGGCCTCCTTGATGGCTGCGCTTGCTGTGCCAGCAGCGCTGGTGCCCACACAGAGTTAGAAGCCACCATCAGGCAGTGCCATGGAGGGGATGACCAGCGTGGTGATGTCACCCTGCTCAGCGTGGGAGTGCAACATTGCTGTCTGCCCTCATCCCCCCAGAGCACCCAGAGGTGCTGGTACGATTGGAAACCATTTAACCCTTCCCAGTACAGACCTGGTCACATCTCAGTACAAACTGCATCTCCTGAACCCTTCCCATCTCAGATGTGGTCTTATCTCAGAACAAACTGCATCACTTTGACATCTCCCACACAGTTTTCTGTGCCACTACAAAGTGCATCCCTTGGACCCCTTCTCAGTCCCAGCTGCACCCAGCACAGCACAAAGTGGATATCCTGATCCCAGTGCAGCTGTGGCCTGATCTTGGTACAAATGGGATCCCATTGCCATCTCCCAGCACAGTCTGAGTCTCATCCCAGGACAAAGTGCATCTCCTGAAACCCTGATTCCATCCCAGCACAGACCAGGACCCATCCTTTGTTTGAATGAGCAATGCTCTGATGGATACAGGCCTGGTTGGGTGAAAGGGACCAAAGAGTGGTGCTCAGTGAAGTTAAATCCAGCTGGTGGCAGGTCACAAGTGGTGTTCCTCAGGGCTCAGTGTTGGGAGCACTTCTGTTTAATAAATTTATTGATGACCTTGGTGAAGACACAGAGCGTTCAGCAGTGAGTCAGCAGATGACACCAAGTGAGGTGGCAGAGTTGATCTGCATGAGGGTAGGGAGGCTCTGCAGAAGGACTTGGATAGATTGGATCCATGGCCAACGTTACCAGGAAGAGCTTCAACAAAGCCAAGTGCCAGGAGTAGTGACGATCTGGGAAAAAGAGCAATTAGGCAATTCCACAGAGTAGTGAAAACAATGATGTAACCCTTTAGAAAGTGACCAATAGTATGTGTTAAATTAGAATGGAATTAACTATGTATAAGACTATAAATAAGGAAGTGTGGAACAATAAAGTGGAAGCTTGCTTATCAATCATATTGATTGCTGCGAGTCTTTCTCTCACCCCCCTCACCGATGGATTTCTCTTCCCGACATCTGGCGCCCGAACACAGGGACATGAAGGCTTTATAGGAACGGAAGAGTATCCGACGGCTGCTTCAGCAAGTTCGCGATCTACGGCTGCTGAAGGAAGGAGGCACGGGTGGGGCCGGAGTGCGTCGAAGGGTATTCCCAGGTCTGTGCAGCAATCAACGAGCAAAGTGTGAACCCGACGCTGGCGTAGGGGGTTCGTACCGTGCCTGGGCAAGGATTCACTAGGAAGAATTCTGCTCGCCATCCGGGTAAGGGCTGCTGGCTCAGGTTTAAGGCTGCACTTAAGGAAATCCCCAGCCGGGGTATGGAGAGCGAAGTAGCCCTTTTAATGTGTCCTTGAGAAACAAGGCTTGCTTTATTTAGAACAATTAGGGAAGTTTGTGGCACAGAAGAGCCTTAAGGACACCAGCGTGGAAGGACAGATACCGCTGATTATGGAAAAAGAGGTAGCTTTCTCATTGCTTCATTGTTTTTTAGAAAAACAAAAGGCAGATGTATCGTCTAAGATAATTCCTGGGTTTTTGCTAGTGGAGATAGTTATTTTGATGAAACTTGTTTGGAGGGACTATGGAAACAGACTGTGGGACTGGGTCACTATCAAGCTGCAAAAGCCGTGGCAAGAATGCATAAACTGTATTAAAAAATATAAACTAGAACAGCGAATGGCTGCTGCAGTTACAGCAAAGTTGTCAGGACGAGTTGTAGCCAGACGATGTGTTTCAAAGTATCAACCGATCGACCGGGGCCGCCCCTGATACATCTTGCAGTGGCCACATCGCGTTTTACCAGCCACGGCCACTGCCGTCTGCACCCAGCGGGGAAAAAGCCGAGAAAAGGCAGCTCTCGGAGGACCACAACACCGGCAGCGAGGAATTGAAACAGCGCTGACTTTGCTTTATGGCCCCTCTGAGAAACAGCGGAGCGCTTGGGGGCTCGTGGTGACGGCGTTCTTACCACCGCACCCCGCCCGCCAGCCCTGCCGGCCCCCGCGGATACCGACGGCTCCGACAAAGGCAGTACCGGCTGACGCACCACTGATACCGGCAGCACTGACAGCAGCAGCAGCCCAGCGGTGGCCGCTTGCCCGGCCCCCACCCCTTTCCCCCGCAGAGGCTCGCACCAGCGACCCCCCTTCCCAGTGGCTTTAGCTGCAACTCTGCTCTGATTTAAAGCAACAGTGCTAATTTTCTCATTTCTGGTTGTAATGTCTTTCAGAGATTTGCTATTTAGAGTTTTGCTAAGCTTTTGTAATAAGAATGATGAATGGTATGCATTTAGTACTTGTGGGTAATTAATGCATAGTGGTTGTACTGAGGTGTGAGTACTTAGTGATGAGTTCATTTTGTGAGATTTTCTTTTGATTCGAACCTTCTTGTCTTTGTTTTTTGTGTCTGCCTAGGCATTTCAAAGGAGCTCCATGTAATATTGTAATAATGTTAAGGTTTGTAGTGAATAGGTATTCATTTTCTAAGGTATTCTTTAGCTAATGTAACATCTTTAGATTTCTTTCTTAGACATAGACTACAAAAAATGAAAAAAAAAAAAAAAGGTGTGAACAGAAAGGGGCAACAATTGCAAAGAACAAAAAATTTAAAAATGGTAAACAAAAAGGTATCAAGTGCAAAGAAAAAGTTGAAACATACAAAATATAACAAAGGTACAAAAACTCTGGATACAAAAAATAGAGTACTAAATACCAGAATAGAGTACTAAATAACAGAAGAACAAACAATAGAGTACTAAATAACAGAGTAATAAACAAGAAGAGCAACAATAAAAATTAAAATATTAAAACAAAATATGACAAGCTAAAAAATCATAAGGATTGCTGACAAAATAGCTGTTAACAAAAATGTAAGAATTGCTAGTAATAAAAAATAAGGATTATCAAGACTACTAGATTAAAACAAAAACTCTATAAAAAGAAGACATCAAGAAAGTTAAAATGCACAATAATAATAAAAGGAATTAATAGAAAAACAGGTTACAAAATATAATAAAAAAGCAAAAATACAAAATAAAAATAGAAAATAGATTAAATGAACTAAACATGCAAAAAAAATAAATTTGAAGAATATAAGATTAAACAAAATAAAAGATTAAATACTAGATTAAAAAAAAGAGGGGGTTAAAAATAAAATGGTGATTAGAATAACAAAATACAGAATAAAAACTGCAACAACAAAATACAAATAATAATTAGGAAAGTAGACAAGAAATAAATTTTAAAAGCAAATGACAAGTAGGTCCCCTCAAGCCTTCTTTCCTGCTACCTGCGATTGTTGCAATAAACAACAGCAGAAGAATCAAGACCATGAGGAAACTGCATTGCCCATGAAGCTGAACATTGATCATCTGGGATCACAAACGTCATTCAGAAGAATGTACCATGGCACCATGTGAATTAGGACTGAATATTATGGTTGTTCGATAACTTTGTCTTCTCTTTTGTTAACTAAGTGTGCCTCTGAATGCAGACATCCTAGGGGATAAAGTTTCATCTTTACATTTCACCAAACAAAAACTGAACCAAAACAAAATCAAAACAAAAAAAAAGGGGGGCAATAGAGAGAATACCCCCATAGCAGAAAAAATCAGCTCATGGCAACCCTAGAAGTGCTGTAACCCTCTCACCGCAAGACACACAGCACAACTGTCATGAAAATGACGACCAGCAAACCTGCTTAGCGCTGACCTCAATGACCGTCACGATGATCCAAGATGTCAACAGAAAGCATCTAACTTACAACTGAGTGTCGTGACTGCTTAACTGTTGTGTGAATGTTAAGAGATCAGAATTACTAGGATGAGCAAAAACACGTTATTATGTGTAATTTTATATTGGGCAAAGCAATGAAGCTCTTTTTGCTCTTGCTGTTTGCCTGCGAGTTTTCTGTCTGTGAAGCTAGAGCCTGGCCAGATCTGCCTTTACAGATTAAAGAAATCTTGCTACCATTAAACAATTGATGATTTTTGACCATCCTAGAGAAAATAAAGATGCAACATACCCCTAAAGCAGATTGTAAAAGAGTGCTAAGGATTGCATTTGTGTCTTTATCTCTGTGTGCAATGTGTTCAAGCATAATCAAGTTTTCTCTATTAACAAGAGGAGTGAAATGTAAAGATCGGAACTATTAAGATCTAAATTCTTTTTTACAGTGTCTGTTATCTTTGACCACGTATTATGCCAGCTCTGTTAGAACATTGTAACTAGTTCAACTTAAGCTTTGTGCCTTGTATCAGTCTGTTAGACATGCTGTGTTACAGAACTTTTGTTTTTTGCTATATAGCTTAGCTTTAATTTGTTTGCTTTTGTGTATGCAAGTAGTATCTTGTGTAAGATGAGAACAACTCTTATGACCAAATGCCAGCAACGAGTAGTGTGAGCAATCTGGCAGTGTAGTTCTAGAGCCTGATTGACAAAAAAAGCTTTTAGGTTTTTAGGTATCATTGTATTAATTTTGAATATTGTTAAACTTGTGTATAATTGTATCATGCAAAGTGACAAAGGATAACCTCCAAGGCCTTATTTGTACAAAAGAAAAACGGGGGAATTGTTGAGGAATGGCTTAAATTGCAGGGACATAGTCCTATGGAACAGCTGCTTGAACAAAGTGTGTAGGCCGTACTCCATCTAGATGTTTGCTGCTCGCAGTGAGCAGGTGTGCTGATGTAGAGGGTCATCGTGACCTTGAAGCTGTGCTTGCAGCTGCAAGTATAGATAAAGGATAAGTAAAACAAAGAACTAATTAGACAGGAGTTTGCACGTAGATTCTAACTGTAAGTAGGCTGGCCAATGAAATAATGACATCTGTGCATATTTAGCTGAGATGCTTTATAAGCCGTGCTTTCTAACAATGAAGTTGAAGCTTGCTTATCAATCATATTGATTGCTGCGAGTCTTTCCCTCACCCATCTCACTGTTGGATATTTCTTCACAACAGTGAGGCACTGGAACAGGTTGCTCAGGGAGGTGGTAGGAGCCCCATCCCTGGATGTTTTTAAGGCCAGGCTGGATGTGGCTCTGAGCAACTGCTGTTAAGTATTATACTAATGGGATCTCTCTGGGAAAGAGTCTCATACAGTTTTCCCTTTTGCAACCTTATCCTCTAGATCTGGTCTAGTTGTGCGACTAAGGGTTTCTTAATGTATAGGCAAGATGGCCCTGCATTTTCAGAGAGGACAGTGATACCACTTGTAATGCATCCAGTAAGAGATGAGCTGCAGCCTGCCTGACACACACTCCCCTGCACACTGGAAAGACCAGACAATAAAAAGAACATTACAAATAGTGGTTGTGCTGTTTGATAAATTCAGTTCATCTGGAAATGGAGGGACAAACCCTAAGTGACTTTCCCTGCCCACTAACTGCACCAGGGGAGGTTCAGGCTGGATGTTAGGAAAAAGTTCTACACAGAGAGAGTGATTGCCCATTGGAATGAGTTGCCTGGGGAGGTGGTGGAGTCACCAACATTGGAGGTTTTCAGGAGAAGACTTGATGGGGTGCTTGGTGCCATGAGTTAGTTGTTTAGGTGGTGTTGGATTGGTTGATGGGTTGGACGCGATGATCTTGAAGGTCTCTTCCAACCTGGTTTATTCTATGTATTCTATGTATTCTGTATCGGTGGAACCTCCTTGTCCTCAAATCCTGTTAGAAGCCTTAGGCACTCGGGACTCAACTGGTATTAGCTGAGCAATTGTGGTCCCAACAGGAGTGCTAACAGGAGGGGTAATGGTATAGAGCATAACTTTTATAACCCAGTCATGATGAGAATCTATTAAACTGGGAGCTATAAAGATGCCCTGTCTAGAGGTAGATGATCTGCCCATTAACAGAGCACAGGGTAGAAGCCCGTGCTGTTCAGACTCAACAACAACATTGGTGGACTCAAGAGTGACGTCCACTGCAGTTGTGTATCCTGACTTTAACCCATAGGTAGCTATGGCTTGTTTAGCTTCTTTTAACATTTTTCAGTCCAGAGATTGCCATATTCTTTGTTGACCTTCTAATACCACAGGAGATGCATGTACAGGAAAATCTACAGATTCTCCATCTATTCCTGCATTTCTCACAATACCTTTCCACAAGCTCAGCGCAGCAGTTCCTCGTCCCTCCCACCTCCCAATCCCTTACACTATCCCTTACACTTCAGAATTCGATTGTAGCCTCCATCGCAGGGAGATGCTGAGAATGCCTGGGATCTGAGAGGCAGGGAGGGTAGTGCAGCTGGAGCCACTGGGGAGGGGCCACCACCGGGGCCACTGGGGCCACCACCATGGGGATAGCCACCGGGGCCACTGGGGTCGTTGCTGTGACTGCTGCCATGGGGGCAGCTGCCGGGGCCACCGCTACAGTCGGTGCTGCTGGTGTCGGTGGTGCATTGATCGGTGCTGCCTTGGTCGGGGCAGTCGGGGCCGCCGGGGCTCACGAGGGCCACCGGGGCTCATGGGGGCCGCCGGGGCTCATGGGGGCTGCCGGGGCTCATGGGGGCTGCTGGAGCTCGCGGGAGGGGTGCGGTCATAAAAATGCCGTAACCACGAGCCTCCAAGCACTCCATTTTTCCTAAGAGGAGCTGTAGAACAAAGTTGGTGCTGCTTGGTTTCTCAACATCGGTGTTTTTGTCTTCCGAATCCCAGCTGTCTCTGTCGGTATTAGAGGAAGCTCAGAGTATAGCTCACAGTATCACCAAGGTTGGAAGAGACCTCAAAGAGTCCAACCTGTCACCACAGACCTCATGACTAGACCATGGCACCAAGTGCCACGTTCAATCCCCTCTTGAACATCTCCAGGGACGGTGACTCCACCACCTCCCTGGGCAGCAGATTCCAATGCTGAACAACTCTCTAAGTGAAGAACTTTCTCCTCACCTCGAGCCTAAACTTCCCCTGGCACAGCTTGAGACTGTGTCCCCTTGTTCTGGTGCTGGTTGCCTAAAAGAAGAGACCAACCCCTTCCTGGCTACAACCACCCTTCAGGTAGTTGTAGAGAGCAATGAGGTCACCCCTGATCCTTCTCTTCTCCAGGCTAAACAATCCCAGCTCCTTCAGTCTCTCTTCATAGGGCTGTGCTCAAGGCCACTCCCCAGCATTGTTGTCCTTCTCTGGACATGCTCAAGCTGTGGCCTAATCAGTGCAGAGTACAGGGGCACAATGACTTCCCTACTCTGCTGCATGCATTAAATCAAACCTGGAATTTAAATGCCTGTCAAAATTCAATTGTAGCACACTATTAAGGTGTTTTGAGAACCAGGATATGTGGGATGATAATTTGCTCTCTGCCCCATTAGAGCCTCAAGAATTAGATATTTCAGGGACTTTACAAGCAGAAAGCTGTGTGTACCTGCAGCAGAGATCTGGAGCTGATACAGTACTATGATCTTTAATCACACTCCCTTTGCCTTAAAGCCATGCAGGCTTAGCCTAACAGCTGAATGAGATGATCATGGAGGTTTGTAGAAGAAAGCTGAACACATAGCAGCCAGGATAATCTTGCTTCAAATTGCTGCAGCAAAGCACCAGCTCAGCTAAGGGAACTGGCATCTTGGGTTGCAAAACAAGACAAGGAAACATCAAAAGTGTTGCTTGAATTAGCCACTGATGTGGAGAGTGTCAGCCCTGCCAGGCTGCAAAATCGAGCTGCTGTTGGTTCTTTGTTATCAGCTCCCAGTCAGGACTGGACAGAATGTGATGGTCTGTGAATAACAAAGGAAGAAACAGAGAGAACTCCCCAGGCTACCAAAAGGGGGAGAGAGGTGCCTGGACACCAAGCCTAAACCAATCACTTAAGTACAAAGGGCACATGGACACAGAAAGCCATGATGTGTATGAATCAAGTGGCCTCTGCTGCTGGCTGGTGCTTGAGCACATCTTGGTGTCAGCCTTTTTCTTGGCCACCAACACTGCACAGCCTTACCTGTTGAGTTTTTCCAGTACTCTGAATCACATCTTCCCGTTGTCTGTTTGGAGAACCTTGAGTTTTCCCTTCCATCAGCTAGCCAGGAGAAGTTCTCCTCACCTTTCACTGCCTGTTTTGGAATCTCTTGCTTTTGTCACAAGTCATTGGTTTGGTCACCAGCTGTGTTCAGACTTTTCCCTTCACCTTCTGTGGCAGTTCAGGCTGGGTGTCTTCTATTAGTACCACATAGGCTACACCTCTTGTGTCCAGAGGGTCCAACCCAATAAGGAGGACACAGAAAACAGCCTATTTCATACCCATAATATCCTGCACCCTATAAATCCATCTCAAAGTCCTTCTCTTCCTCTTTCTTCCCTCTTTGCTCCCATGGGAGATGCTTTCTATTGGGTAATGGTGGGGGAGTATCTCATGGCCAAGGGCTCTGGCAAGGCTGAGAGGCCCAACAGGACCAAGGTATTTGTGCCCTTGGCTCTGGCAGTTGCCTCTGCCACCAAGGCCTCTGAAGAGAAAATCTGCTTTGAGGCTTTGAGGTTCTTCTATTTCAAGGCAATGGTCAGGGCTTGGCCTTTCTGCTTCCTAGACCAAAGGCAAGTTTTTCTGCCCTCTACTTTGCCTTTGTCTCCCTGCAATCCTGGCCTCTAACAAGCTGCTCTAAGGAGTCCCTGGGGAGCCTTTGTCAGTAACAAGCCTCAGTGAGGCCAATCAGTGCTTCAAGGTACTTTGGAGTTTGCTTCTGCCTTGGACTTGTTGAGAGGCTTCTTGGCAGTACCTTGGCAGAGTCTCCTGGCAGTACCTAAGGATGATGTAATCAGCCCCAAATACTCCATGGGGCTCATGAAATACTGCTGAGCCACAACTTCTCCTCTAATTATTGCCAAGATCTGACAAAAAGTATTTCACAGGGTACAATTCATTCCTTTTCAGCTGAAGTCTTCTCTCTGCAAGCAAAGAATAGCAAAACCTTACAAGGTCCTACCTTGCTGACTGCTCATCCTCACTCCCCACAGCCCCCAGCAGAGGTCAGAGCCACAGGTGAGGGACAGGATCTGCCTTGCCAGGGGCTGGGGGTCAGGGCTTGGCCCTTTGGATCAATGAAACTCCTCCAGGTTTCCTCAGCAGCAGAGCCACCTTTAGCTGCTTGTCCTGACCTGGCAGCACTGCCTCAGTTCTTTGCTCTACACAGAACGTGGAGATGCTTCAGTGCCTCCAGTGATGCTTCCCTTGCATCCACTGTCTCCTTCTGCTCTAACCAGACCCTGGGGACCCTTTCCCAGTATGCTTCACTGAGACCCATTAAGAGTAAAAGAAACTTCAGAGTTTGAATCTGACTTTGACTTCTGGAGAGGTTTCATCAGCTTCTCAGTCTCTGAGGTTCATGGACTTGGCACCAAAGCCACCAGAGGGCTCCTTTAAATGCTTTGGGCTGGTCTGCTGCTGCTGAGCTGGGCCAGGCTCCTTGGCATGATGGAGGTCTGTTCAGGAGCAGCTCCTCTGCACAGCAAAGTAGGGCTGAGGGCATCTCTGGGAGATGAGGAAGGCAGAGAGAGCTTCAAGGTGTCCAGGACTGGGAGGATGCTGAGAGCTCACTGGAGGAGAAGTCACTGCAGCTGCTGACAGGGTGAGTCTGTGGCTGCAGGGCAGTGCAGCTGCAGTTCTTGGAGGCATCTCCTAAAGCTGGGACAGTGTGCTGGTGCAGGAACTCTGCTGCCTGCCAGGCTTAGGCAGCAGAGTTCCTGCACCAGCAGGCAGCTCAGGGAGCTCAGGCAGCTCAGGGAGCTCTCAGGCAGCTCAGGGAGCTCTTCCTGCTGCTTTGGGGAGAAGCTGTGGTTAGAAGAAGTCACCCTTGACAGGGCAAGGCAGTGCAGGGCAGGGTCCCTCTGCTGTGGAGAGGCAGCTCACATCCGGAACATTTTCAGGGGGACTTTTCATGACTATGTTCAGGCCAGGGGTTCCTGACCCAGGCTCTGCTTTCCTGAATCTTTGCTTCCCCTGCCTCTGGCCTGGCTGGTGAGGAGGAAAATTCAGCTGTGCCTTTAGAGTAGAGGCTGAGTCTCTTAAACCATCACACAGATCTTTATTGGGAACCTCACCAAGTGCCTATACTCCTCAACTGAGGTCCTTCCTGAGTGTCTTTCTGTCCCTCTCCTTGCCTGTCTCAGAGGCTCTTTGTGTTGCTGATGACTCTGTGGGCATGGAAGCTTCAGCTGCAGAGTCAGGCACAGATAGTGTGAGATCTTCTGTGCAGGTGGAGTCACAGCAATGAGGTGTCCCAGCTGTCCTCCAGCCTGGGAAGCTCTGGGCAGTGCAGGCTGTGAGGCTGGCAATGAGCTGACTGCAGGAGCTGCCATGGTCATGCCTTGGATGTGTCCTTTAGGTGTCCATCCAGGCTGTGCTCTCAGAAGTGGCTTCTCAGGGTGACATGGGAGCATGGTCACCCTCCAGCTAAGGTGCAGAGCAGGGTGACTTAGAGTCCATGGGGAGCTCTCCCACTCTTGCCTTTTACCTTAAGCCAGGACCAAGCAGTGCTCCAGCCTTGGAGCTGAAGGAAGGTCCCTGAGAAGGAGCAGGTATCTGTGTGACAGGGGGGAGTCTGTGGGGAGTGGTTTTGGTTGTGCTGAGACAATTCTCTTCTGACTGTCACCTTCTCTTCTGACAGTGCCTCCTGGCCAGAGGCAGCAGATGGCCAACAGCAGCTCCATCACCCACTTCCTCCTCCTGCCCTTCACAGGCACAAGGCAGATGCAGCTCCTGCACTTCTGCCTCTTCCTGGCCATCTACCTGGCTGCCCTGCTGGGCAATGGCCTCATCATTACCACCATAGCCTGGGACCACCACCTCCACACCCCCATGTACTTCTTCCTCCTCAACCTTGCCCTCACTGATCTGGGTACCATCTCCACCACTGTGCCCAAATCCATGGACAATTCCCTGAGGGACACCAGGGACATCTCCTATGCAGGATGTGTTCTCCAGGTCTTCTTTTACATATTCCTAATTGCTGCAGAGTATTCTTTCCTCACCATCATGTCCTACGATCGCTACGTTGCCATCTGCAGACCCCTGCACTATGAGACCCTCCTGGGCAGCAGAGTTTGTCTCCACATGGCAGCAGCTGCCTGGGCCTTTGGGGTTCTCTATGCTCTGCTGCACACAGCCAATACATTTTCCCTGCCCCTCTGCCAGGGCAATGCTGTGGACCAGTTCTTCTGTGAAGTGCTCCAGATCCTTAAGCTCTCCTGCTCCACATCCTACCTCAGGGAACTTTGGCTTATTGTGGCCAGTGCCTGTTTATTCTTTGTCTGTTTTGTGTTGATTGTGGTGTCCTATGTGCAGATCTTCAGGGCAGTGCTGAGGATTCCCTCTCAGCAGGGACGCCACAAAGCCTTTGCCACCTGCCTCCCTCACCTGGCTGTGGTCTCCCTGTTTCTCAGCACTGTAATCTTTGCCTACCTGAAGCCCACTTCTATCTCATCCCCATCCCTGGATCTGGTGCTTGCAGTTCTGTACTCAGTGGTTCCTCCAGCAGTGAACCCTCTCATCTACAGCCTGAGGAACCAGGAGCTCAAAGATGCCCTGAGGAAAATGATCCCTGGATGGTTTCAGAAGCAATAAACTCTTTGTCTTCTCCTGCAGAGCAGTTCTGATGTTACTCACAGTCTGGTTTCTCTCTTTTTGGCTGCTGCTGGTGGTGGTTCACTTGTGAGAATGTTGTTTCCCCACCAGAGTCTTTCTTCAGACCATTTCTGATTCAGTGCTGTCCTGTCTGCTGTGACCCAGAGACTGCAGGCAGGAGCAGCTGTGCTCCCTGGGTGTGCAGCATGCAAGGAAAACTTCTTCCCATCTAGAAGTTCATAACAGAGACAGAGGAGTCTGGTAAAACTTTATTTGAATAATGGGAGAGTCCACAGGACAGTTCCCTGTGGGGTCTCTCTCATTGCTGAAGGCACAGCTCCCCTTTTATCCTCCATTTCTGGATGCAGATTTCCCTCTCCCTTTCCCCACTGGCTCAGGTACTCAGGGTTTAGTCTTTCCCCAAACCCCTGCGACAGGTCCCCCTTCACACAAACCCTCCCTGCTTCATACATCCTATGCTCATTTAAATTAGGTTCTCCACTTCTCTGGGTGAAGAAGTTAATATTCAGCAGTCTGTTAAGCCTGTGCTCTGGCCTAAAGTTCAGCAGTTCAGGCTGTGTTCAGTGTCTGCTCTCTTTGGACAGAGCCCTACTGATTTACAGCAAGGTTCAAGGGAAGGGACTTAGCAAAGGCCCCTTTGTGATTTACATACACACAGGGAAGGTGAACTGTCTGGGTCCTCCCTTTCTCTTCCAACTCCCTCTTAGCCAATTCTTCCTTTGTAAGGACACTCCCTCCTTTTGATCCCAACAATCCCTCCTCTTCTTGCTTTAATAGTTGCCTTTACAAAATTCATTCCCCATTACCTAAATCCTTTCCTCTTGGCTCATTTCTGATGTTGGTCTTATTTGCAGATACATCATACTGCTTTTTTTTATAACCTTTTCTGGCTCACTTGATCTGGCTACACCCTGCACCTGCCTGACTGCAGGATGGATAAGCCATACAAACCAGGGTATCAGACATGGTAGAAAGATTAGAGCTGCTGTTGCACAAAGAGAGAAGAATGACACTCGTTTGACCCATGGCCCACCAGGCAACCAAGACAATGTGTCCCATTCCAGTCCTTGCTGGGTTTGGACTGGTCCATGAGCTATTTCCCTTCTGTTGGTGGCTATATTTATTGCTGCCTCCCCATTGTCCTCAATCTTTAGGCACCAATCAGATGTATTAAACTCCTCCTTCCTCAGCTAATAGACAGTCTGGAGAGTTCATTTGGTTGCACCTGAGTTTGGTGTTTGGCTAATAGTACCAGGCCCAAGGCAGTCTCATTGCTGTTGAGTTCCACCACTCAAATGTAATCATTTAGGTAGCTGGCGAGAGCCAGCTCTTGCCTGAGTCTCTTTTTCTCCAGACTCAACAAATGCAGCTGCCTCAGCTGCTCCTCACCAAACATCTTCTGTAGTCCCATCACCACCTTTGTTCTCCCACACTTCAGTGTCTCTCTTACATGGCAGCTCCCACAACTGAAGCCAGTAGTCGAGGTACAGCCCCACCAGTGCACAGCACAGGGCTCAAGCACTTCCCTGCTCCTGCTGCCTACATCAGCCCTCAGTCAAGCCAGGATGCTGGGGGACTTCTTGCCCACCTGGGTACACATTGGCTCCTGTTCAGCTGCTGTCAACAAGCACCCCCAGAGCATTTTCTGCTCAGCAGCTTCCAGCCACTCTGCCTCAAGCCTGCAGCATTCAGGGGAGTGTTAGTTCCCTAACCCTGGGCTCCTGGACAGACTGACAGCATCCTTAGGCCTGGTCAAAGGCAGCAGGGTAGCTGCTGAGCTAGTGGAAAGCTTCTCAGCAGGCCCACACATGAAGAAATGCTGCAGGGCTGTTGGTGGGCTCATGAAATGGCCAACACAAGTCCCAGCACTGCTAGAATGCAGCTGGGCCACTGGAGGGCCACTGGAAGTACCACAGGAAGCCTTGGGCCTGCTGGAAGGAAGCAGATCCACAGGCAGCTGCCATGGACCCACTGGATGGCAGCAGGGCCACTGCTGGGCTACTGGAAAGCCTGTGACAACCCTTCTGAGAGGCAGCAGGGGCAGTGCTGGGCTGGTGCAGAGCCCAGGGGTATCCCCAGGCCTTCTGGAATGGAGCAGGCTCAGGTGTGGGGTCATGGAAAGGTCACTGGATGGCTTCCAGCAGGCCCAGGCCTTCTCTCAGCTATTGCACAGCCCAGCAGTGGCCCTGCTGCCTGCCAGCATGGCTGGCATTTGCTTGGGCTTTCCACTAGCCCACAAATGGCCCTGAGAACTTCCAGCTGGCCTGGTGACTCTGTTGGCATTTCCACCTGCCCACCACAGGCCCTGCTGCACTCCAGCAGACCTGAGGCTTCCAACAGGATTTCCATCAAGCCACCACTGCCCCTGCGGCTGTCACAGCCCCGTTTCGGGGTGCTGATGGAGTCACAGCAGCCCCTCAGAACAGGCTGCCCTTGGGTGAGGAGTGGATGAATGAGATTCAGAAATGCAGAGAGGAGAGAATCTCTGCCCTGGTAAGGCTGCATCTGGAATATTGTGTCCAGTTCTGGGCCCCTCAGTTCAAGGAAGACAGTGAGCTGCTTGAAAGAGTCCAGCACAGAGCTATGAGGAAGATGAAGGGAGTGGAACATCTTCTGTACAAGCAGAGACTGAGGGAGCTGAGGGCTCTTTAGCTTAGAGGAGACTGAGAGGTGACCTCCTCAATGTCTATAAAGATGTGCAGGGTGAGTCCCAAGAGGATGGAGCCAGGGTCTTGTCAGTGGTGTCTAATGACAACACAGGAGGCAATGGTGGAAGTTGAGGCATTGAAAGTTTGACTTAAATATGAGGGAAAATTTTTTCCCTGTGAGGATGACAGAGCCCTGGAACAGGCTGCCCAGGGAGGTTGTGGATTCTCCCTCTCTGCAGACACTCAAAACTCACCTGAATGAGTTCCTGTGTAAACTGGTGTAGGTGATCCTGCTCTGGCAGGGGAGCTGGACTGGATGATCATTCGAGGTCCCTTCAAGCCCCTGTGATTCTGTGATTCTGTGATTCCCTGTCTGTTGTGATGTGTGCAGGCAATGGTTAATTGTGCTTTGAAAGAGGCTTTTTTAATGTATAAAGAAGGGGGAGATGTGGGATTGAAGGAGATGAATTAATCACTTTAGAGCCTTAAACACAGCTTTCTGATAAAGAACCAGACACCTCTGTGAAATGGAACCTTGGGAGGCGGTAGGGTAGAGAGCAGACAAGGTAAAGGACATCTGTGGTTGACCTGTGTGGTGCACATGTTTGAAATGTGCACCAATGTGCACATTGACCAATGACCCTTTAGATGAGTTTTGTGTGGCTGAAGTGGAAAAGTCCTTCTAGAAACAGACTTGCTGTCAAGTGCTGCTAAGGGTATATAAGCTTTGTGTGTTCTCCCCAGGAACTTATCATCTCTAAGCTATCTCACAGGGGTCATCAAGTCATCCATGCTACCTCGGGGGTCTGAGTGAGTCTAATGATTGATTGATTTTGGTGTGATCAGGAAACATGTTCCATGGACTTGTGTGTTAACTCACCAGAATAGCAGAGTTAAATAATGATCTCCAGTGGTTAAATCTAAATATTTGGTTTAGTGGCTTCAATTTAGGAGTGTAGCTATGTCCCCTCCACAAAAAGTAGCACAAGCATGGTATGCTTTCTCATGTTGTGCCCTTAATATGCCACAAGTGGCAGGTGAATCAGTGGGAGCCAGGCCTGCTGCTGTCACAGCCCTGTTTCAGGGTGCTGGTAGAGTCACAGCAGCCCCTGAGAACAGGCTGCCCTTGGGTGAGGAATGGGTGAACCCTGACTTTGGATAATGAGATTCAGAAATGCAGAGAGGAGAGAATCTCAGCAATGCTCTCAGGAGTCCTTTATTACAGCCTTGGCACAAATCCACAGCATGACAGAGTCTCAGAGTGGCCTTAACACAAGGCCCAGAAGTCCTTAACACAAAAAGTAGCTAACAGAAGTCCCTAGCAGCCCTCACCCCCCAATGGTCTCTGTTGCTCCATAGCAGCTGTTTAAATTCTCTTTCTTCTCAATCCCTTAACCAACAAACCCCAGCCACAGCTAAAAGCATCTAGATTTCCCCCCCAAATCTCAACAGAATCCTTATTCTAAAGCACTATCATGAATAGAAAGACCAAAACCATTCTGCAATAGCCTTGCTCTAAACTCTTGCCTTATGCTAACACCAGGGATCCTGCCACTTTGCAGTTCTCTCAGTCTCCTGAAAAGATTAGAAGTTGGTTGACCATCCCATCTGTTCATGTTCTCACCAAACTGATCACGCAGGGTAACCCAAATAGTCCTATGTGATTGCCTTGGTGGTCTGTTTTGGTTTGATCTGTTTTGGAATGACCTCCTTGGAGGACGTCTGTTCCTCACAGATGAAACCTGCACCCACCTGGAGGAAGAATTGGAATCATCTCTTTGTGCCAATTGGGATATGGTGTTCTTAAATTCATCCTTCAGCTCTTTCATGCAATTCTTTATTTCACCAGACAGCGTTTCAATGGCTGAAACCAAAGAAACACGTGTCATGCTGTCATCCAATTGTCTCAATTGATCAGTGAATTGGCCAACTGTAGGAGGAGCTCCACCATAATTTCTTGCTATAATTCTGCTTGCCAGAATGTTTGTCTCCTCTGGCTCATGCAGGATCTTGTTCTTGGCTCAGGCAGGAAAACAACTTTGCAGAGAATCAGAGGCTCTACACATGGCCCTGCAGCTGCCCTGGTTTGCAAAACAGGAGCTGCAGAATAGGAAAGGAGGAGAAGCAGGGAATTCTAAAGCAAGGGATCAGCAGCACCTGGCATCCAGCGCTGGCTCAACAACCCTAAAAGCTTCCCGCAGTGGGGCAGCTGCACACCCCCAAGTTGCTCTCACAGGTTGAGAGTTTCCCAGTCCCACCTGCAGTTGCACTTCCTTAGCTGCTTCCCAGTTCCCTGACCAAGTGCCCTTCTGGGGTTCTCTGCACGCTGGATAGCTCCAGACTGTGCCTGTGGCAGTTATTTGCAGGGAGAGGTCTCTCCAGCTGAAGACCATGACATTTGCACAGGCACTTTCAGCTCCCAGTGCAGCATCTTGAGCACAGAACTTGTGGCTTTGTGCAGCAGCTCAGCCAGCTCCAGCTTGCATAGCAACAGCTCACAGTTCTGCCAGGCACACTGCTTAGAGCTGCAGAGCTAAGCTCAGAGCCAAATGTAAGACAAACATCCGGGGGGAGCATTTCTGGGCACTGTGCTGAGGCACAGCATCCTTTCTTGCAGTGATTTAACTCTTTACACTCTTAAATATCCTGAAAACTCAACAGTCAAAGAAATCTCTTCCCACTTCTGGGCAGATGGAAAGGCTGAGGGAAGCCCCAGGTCAGCAGGAATCCATCAGGAACACTGCTGAGCTAGGGAGAAGGCTTTTGGAAGCCCCAGGCCTGCTGGAAAGCAGTAGAGTTCTGTAGTGGAAAGTTGACAGAAGCCCTCCAAGAGATTCCAAACACCTCCCTGAGATCCCCTCTGCACCCTCCAAAGATTCTGAAAATCAATCCTAGAACCCTCCAGGCCCCCCCAAACACCTAAAATCCCTTCACACAATGAAAAAAACCACTGAGATGTCCCTGAGAACCTCACTTTGACCTCCCTGATCTGGGCACACAGCCCATTCCTAGGGAGCAAATGCCCTCAGCATTTGGGCATTGTGGGCAGTGATGTCTAAGATACAAACAAACAGGCAGGATTTGGGTAACTTTGGCCTTGTATCAGCACAACTGGGCAATGGACAGAGGGATTTTTACCCCAGGGAGACATAAATGGGGGAAGAATCAGACAAACTCTGGTAAAGCTCAGTCCAGCTCCATTGGCAGCTCAGCTCTTGGATCTCAGCACTGCAATGGCTCTCATCAGCACTAATTGGCGTTCAGAAGGGCAGGAGGTGTTTGCTCCTGCCAGAGTCCCCAGCCTCAGAGAAATGCTGGTGAAAAAGAGGTGATTTGGGTTCAAACTGCTGGAAAGGTCCGTTCAGGGTGTCACGATTACCCCAAGAGACCCTGGGTGGGTTTATTTCGCCTGCCCCGCACTGTGGGCTGGTCACTAGCGTGGCTGTAGTGATGCCTGGTGAGGTTAGAGCTGCTGCTGAAGCTCTTGCTGCCGTCAGGGCAGGTGAGCCTTCTCTTTGCTGTGCACACGACGGTGCCGGATGAGGGTAAAGTTCTCGGTGAAGCTCTTGCCGCAGTGGGCGCAGCTGTACGGCCTCTCACAGCTGTGGGTGAGTTGATGTCGAATGTACAAAGTGCTCGTGGTGAAGCTCTTGCCGCACGCAGCACAGGGAAACAGATGCTCTCCGGTGTGGATGCGGCGGTGGATGCTGAGGCTGGAGCTGTGTTTGAATTTCTTGCCGCAATCCAAGCACCTGAAGGACTTCTCAGTGCCATGCACACTGCGGTGCTGGCGAAGGGTGGCGCTGTGAGTGAATGTCTTGCCGCAGTCCTTGTAGGTAGAGGACTTCTCAGTGGTGTGGGTGAGGTGGTGTCACCTGAGATGAGAGCCCTGGCTGAACCTCTTGCCACAGGTATCACACCTGAAGGGCTCCTCACCAGTGTGGGTGCGGCGGTGGATGGTGAGGTCAGAGCTCCATTTAAAGGGCTGGCCGCAGTCAGCACAGGTGAAAGGTTTCTCTCCAGTGTGGGTTACACAATGCTGGATGAGCACTGACCTCCAACTGAACCTCTTGCCACAGTCACCACAGAAAAAGGGCCGGGAGCCAGCATTGGGGCAGTGGTGCTTCACCAGCTCTGAGCCAGGTGAGAAGCTCTGCCCACACTCAGGGCACTGAACCAGCTGCTTGAGTGGCACAGAGGAGCCTCCTCTGGCTTCATCCTCCTCTGTGTATTCTTTCTCCTCATGCTGGTCAGCTTCATCCTCATCATTATCCTCCTCTTCGTACTCATCCTCCTCAAAGTCATCACTCTCCTCAGCATCATCATCCTCCATCTTGTGCTCTTTTCCCTCCTCCACTCCCTTGGTGCTGCACTTGGCCTGCTCCAACTTGATCTCTGGGTGCTGCTTCTCCTCCCAGCTCTTGTCTGGATCCTTCTGCAAGGCCATACTGTGGCAGGAAGAATTGCTCACAGCTCTGCAATAGAGAAGATGGAAGCACCTGAGCCCAGAACATCAAAACCTGAGATCCTGCCTGGGTCATGACAGTCCCTGACTTCCTTCTCTCCTTGACCATTTCTCTCAGCTTGCTCTTTGCAGCTCTCCCGGAGCTGCCACTCCACATCCCCAAGAGAAAATGAGGTTGGATGGGAGGGCACAGTGCCCAGGGGCTGCTGTTCATCTCCCAGCTGACACATGCAGAGCTGCAGCACAATTCACTCCTTTCACCTCCTCAAATGCTGCCAGATTCTGCCATTCCCTGCACACACATTTGCCACCTGGGCCCTGGATCCTCTCCCCTTTTGCGGGGGAAAAGGCCTAATTCCTGCCTGGCCATTCCCAGGCCCTTAGCTTCTTGCCAGCCCATCCATGGCCCTGCTGCCTTGGCTGTCCCATGACCCTGGGTCCCCCACCTCCACTGCCACTGCAGCTGGAAGGGTGGAGTGGGAATAGCTGTGGCTGTGGAAGCATCTAAGGAAGGGGGTTGAAAGCAGCAGCACAAGAATGGAAGGGGCCTGAGACTAAAGGCTGGGATCAGCTAGAGGGCTGAAAGAACAGCACCAAGCCAAGGGGGGGTTACAGATGAGGGCTGGGGAGGGACCCTGCAGCCACCTCAGGCAGCAACTGAGGAGAGCAAGGGGGACAGAGAGGGAGTGAGACCTCAGGTGACTCCTGCTATGGGGGATGGCTGGGCTGTGTGGCTAGGAGCCCTGAGTGCCTGCTTGGGCTGTGCTGGAGGTCAGGAGGGGTCAGGGGACTGTCCTGAGCCAGGCAGGGTTTGGGGCTTTGAGCTTCTGGGGTCAGCTGCTGCCAGCACCATTGTAGGTAGTAGCCAGGCAGAGCCTCACAGCTGCTGAACTAAGCCCTCCCACCCCCTGCAGCCTTCTCCCTCCATCTCTCCATCCATTGTTCCAGTTCCACTCACTTGCTGCACACTCAGAGTCCCCAGGACCCCAGCAAGGCCCCAGGGCTGATCTACACAGCCAGCAGGCCCCAACAGAAGCACCTGGATGAAAGCATGGAGGAGAATCCCTGTGGTGGGTGGAAGGCACTGGGAGGTCTTACACCAGAGAGCAGAGACCTCCAGAAGGGACAGCAGAGCCCAGAGGGACACCACAAAGTGTCATCTATCTCAGTTCATTCCCACAAGGCCTGCACCCACTCTCTACAAAGGAACAGCACAGGCTCTCCAAACTCCTTTGCCCTTCCTCTCTGCTCCCAGCAACATCTTCTGGGATCTCTCTCTGCAGAGGAGCTTTGAGGCCTTGGCAGTGCTGCCAACTGCGGCCTGGAGCGGCCTGGCTCACCTGGGAGATGCCTACCAGCAGCTGTAACTGCAGCTCTTGGGGATGGGGGAGGAGGGGCAGAGAGGGAGGGGGAAGGCATTTGGGGCCTGGGGCTCTGGCCTGGTTTGGTGGAGCTCTGGAGGCAGCTTTGGCCTAGGGAGCTTGCTTGGGTCCCGTGGCCCAGGCGCACTATGGATTGTTGTGGGGTTGATGCTTTGCACTGTAGGATGCAGCTCTGAAAAGCACAGCCATGGAAACTGCCCAATTCCATCCAAGCCTCTGGGCACAGCTTGGCAGCAACTCCTTTCACAAGGCTCAAAGAGAGCCTCTCTGCCTCCTGAAACCTAAGGCAATCCCCTGCAGAACAAGCTGGAGGAGCTCAAGGGGACAAGCTGCAGAGGGGGCCCAGGGCAACCTCCTGAGCTTCAGCAAGAGCAAGGGCAGGGTCCTGCCCCTGGCCTGGCACAATCCTCACAAGCAGCACAGGCTGGGGGAGGAGGGCATAGGAAGCAGCCCTGCACAAAAGGACTGGGGGGTGCTGCTGGACAAGAAGCTGCACAGGAACAGACAGGGGGAGCCTGCAGCCCACAAGGCCAAGGGCAGCGTGGGCTGCATCAACAGCAGCAGGGCCAGAGATGGACAGAGGCCATCCTGGCACTTGGCTCTGCTCTGCTGAGGCTTCACCTGCAGCACTGCAGCCAGTTCTGGAGCCCTCAGCACAGGAAGGACAGGGACCTGATGGAGAGGGCCCAGAGGAGGGACACAAAAATGATCAGGGGCTTGCAGCAGCTCTGCTACCAGGACAGGCTGAGGGAGCTGGGGGTGTTCAGCCTGCAGAGGAGAAGAGAAGGCTCTGGGGAGACCTAAGAGTGACCTTCTGGTACCTGAAGGGGGCTACAAGAAGGCTGCAGAGGGACTCTTTGCAAAGCCTGCAGGGACAGCACCAGAGGCAATGGCTTCCAACCAGAGCAGAGCAGATTGAGAGTGGAGGGGAGGAACAAGTTCTGCACCAGGAGGCTGCTGAAACACTGCAACAGGTTGCCCAGGGAGGGGCTTGAGGTCCCAGCCCTGCAGAGGTTCAAGCTCAGGCTGGACAGGGCTCTGGGCAACCTGAGCTAGTGCAGGATGTCCCTGCTGACTGCAGAGGGGCTTGGACTGCATCACCTTTGCAGCTCCCTGACAACCCAAACCACTCCAGGATTCTAGGAGTCTAAGGGCAGCCTCCAGGGAGAGCAGGAAAAAGAGGAGGCAGAGGAGGACAAGGAAGAGGACAAGGAGGAGGAGAACCAAAATCCCTTCCCAACTCCTCCACACCTCTGCCACATTCCTGGAAAGCTCTTCCAGCTCTGCAGAGTTCATTCTGCAGAGAGCTGAGGGAGTTTCTAGGCTCAGGGATGTGTTGCACACTCTGCACCAATGCTCCAGAAGCTTTCCAAGTGCCCTCCAAACCAGCAGCACAGCTCTGCTGGCACACAATGCCAGGCTGCAGGGGACCCCAAGGCTCAGCTGCTCCAACCTTGCCAGCTGACACTGGGCTTGAAAGGAGCTGGCCCAGCCCCCTGCCAAGCTGAGCTTTCCAACTCTGCCCTGGGGAGATGATTCCAAGGGCTGACTGGGAGGGAAAAGCTTTTGCCTCTGCAGGGCACTGTTCCACTTCAGCTCAACTCTTGCAGCTCAGAGCCAGCCCCCAAGCTCAAGAACCAGCTCCCAAGCCCAGAGCCTGACCCCTGAGCTGAAGAAGCAGCAACTAAGGTCACAACCACTTCCCAAGCTCAAGAACCAGAATCTGAGCTCAGTGGCAGCCCCAGAGATTAAGAACCAGCCCCCGAGCCCAGAGCCAGCCCCCAAGCCCAAGGAGCAGCCCTGAGCCCAAAATTACTTCCTGAGCTCAGAGCCAGCCCCTGAGCTCTAGAATCAGCAACCAAGGTCAGAACCACTTCCCAAGCTCAAGAACCAACCCCCAAGCCCAGAACCACTTCCCAAGCTCAGAGCCAGACCCCAAGCCCAGAACTAATTTCCTTAGCTCAAGAACCACTTCCCAAGCCCAGGGACACAGGGCCAGGGCCAGGGCCAGGGCCAGCCTCTACAGGGCACCAATAGCTCCTGCTGCAACAGAGCAGCAACCGGAGAGGGCCTGCACCTGCCCCAAGCAGGGGGATTCACCAGCACAAGGAACCCCACTGACCCCCCACCCCAACCCTACCCATGGCCCCCCAACTGCACAGACCCCTCCCAGAACAGCACAGATGACACTCACCGACCCTGCACACCTCTGCCCTACCCCACAGGCCCCCTCCGACCACCCCCAACACCGCGCCAGCCCCACCGACCCCTGCGACCCCGGCCCGGCCCCTCCGGCTGCTGCGGCCACGTGTGACGGGGAGCGGAAGCAGCTCGCAGTCTACAACGGAAGTCCCGCCCACGAGCGGGCAGCCGCAGCCAATCAGAAGTGCCCAGACTGCAGCAGCTCCTCCCCCTGGGCGCTGCCGAGGCACAGCGAGGAGCTGCCGCTGCTGGCTGCGGCCGCCATTGCTGCCCCCACGGCTGGGCAGCCGCAGCCAATCAGAGCCGCCGAAACAGCCCAGCCATGCCCCCAAGTCTCAGCAGGGAACCGCCCCTGCCGGCCGCGGGCACCATTGGGGCTGCCTCCCGGCCAGAGGCTGCGGAGCGCTGGAGCAGTGCCTGGGCTGTGCGCGCCGACAGCGCTGTCGCGACAGAGCTGCGGGGTCGTGAGGTGTGGCGGGGTGGGAGGGGCTGCGGGGGCCGGGGAGCGCTGGAAACAGTGGAGCGGAGCCGGGCAGGCTCTGGGCAGTCCCGGGACACGGCAGAGCCGAGGCCGTGCGGCTGCTGGGCCCCAGGGCTGCCCCGGGGCACGCTGGGAGCTGCGGCCCCGGCTCTGCGCGGGGCATGCCGGGAGGTGCAGCTCGCAGCCAGGGCGGCGCCGTCTGGGCTGAGCTGCGCTGCGGGGGCAGGGCTGGGGCACAGCAGCTCTGGAGCAGCTCTGAGCCAGCAGCTGTGCAGAGCTCCCAGGAGGGTTGGGGGAGCTCGGGAGGGCTGCACAGAGGTTTCCAGGAGCTCTGGAGAGCTTTTCAGCCTCCTGGCTGGAAAGCAGCCCTGAGGAGAGAGACTTGGGGGTGCTGGGGGAGGAGAAGCTCAACAGGAGCTCTCAGTGTGCACTTGCAGCCCAGATAGCCAATCAGAGCCTGCGCTGCAGCAAGAGAAGTGTGACCAGCAGGGCAAGGGAGGTGATTCTCCCCCTCTGCTCAGCTCTGGTGAGACCCCACCTGGAGTACTGCCTCCAGTTCTGGAGCCCCTATTACAAGAGGTATCTGGAGGTGCTGGAAGGTGTCCAGAGCAGGGCCAGGAGGATGAGCAGAGGGCTGGAGCACCTCTCCTGTGAGGACAGACTGAAGGAGTTGGGGCTGTTCAGTCTGGAGAAGAGAAGGTGACCTCATTGTGGCCTTCCAGTATCTGAAAGGGGCTCCAAGAAGGCTGGGGAGGGACTTCTCAGGATATCAGGCAGTGATAGGACTAGGGGGAATGGAATGAAGCTGGAGGTGGGGAGATTCAGGCTGGACGTGAGGAGGAAGTTCTTCCCCATGAGAGTGAAGCCCTGGAATAGGTTGTCCAGGGAGGTGGTTGGGGCACTGCCCCTGGAGGTATTTAAGCCCAGGCTGGCTGAGGCTCTGGCCAGGCTGATCTAGTGTGGGGTGTCCCTGCCCATGGCAGGGGGGTTGGAACTGGATGATCCTTGTGGTCCCTTCCAACCCTGACTGACACTATGATACTATGATTTTTTTGCTAGACTTTTTGTTAGATCATATCAGCAATTGCAGCTTCCTGATAAGGCTTTGTAATTAAGACAGGAATTAGCAATCAAAGAGTGGTCGAGAATCCAGGACAATAACTCTGACCCTGTGCTTTCACTACTCAGCAGGGTCTAACAGGGCCATTTGGTTCCTTTGTCAATACCTTACATATGGCATTCAATACTAATCCAGATTTGACTCACAATATGAAGGTAAAAATGCTGGATGTTCTGGCATTTGACAATGCTAATTAAACAGGATCCGAGGGCGAGAAGGTTTTGGTTCCACCAGTATGCCTGATATCTCATTGGCCCTAGAAATCCAAAAGGGAAAACTGGAACGGATTGTATCTGTCAGACATCCTTGTGGACAAACTATACAACTTTCAATGATTGTGGATACTGGAGACAATGTCATTATTATACCTCGTCATAAATGGAATGGTCACTAGCCATTGCTGATGGCAAACTCTGGAGTCATGGGTTTAAAAGGTGTCCAAACAACCTGGGTCAGCAAAGAGCCAGTGCAATTAGCTTTTAAAGACAGCAAATCAATCACTGTAAGACCATACTTGTTAAGCCTTCCAGTTGCTCTATTGGGCTGAGATGCCTTAAGTTACCTAGGAGCAAAACTCGTTACTGATCCTTTTCTGTAGCGGCTACTGGTCAGCAACCAACCCTCAAATTACAATGGAAAACAGATAATCCAGTATGGGTGGAACAATGGTTGCTCAGACATGATAGGCTGCAAGTTGTTAAGACCCTAATACGCAAACAATTGCAACTAGGGCACACCTTGCTAGCCACCCTCAACCCACCCCTACATCCACCCCCAGAAAAGGGAGGGTTTTCTGGTACAACTCTAGTCTACCAAAAGCTCTGTTCTTATTTAAAGCAACAGTGCTAATTTCATCATTTCTGATTGCAATGTCTCTTAGAGATTTGTTATTTAGAGTTTTGCTAAGTTTTCCTAGTAAGCATAATGAATGGTAAGAATTTGGTATTTACAGGTACTTAGTACATAGTAATTGTAGCAAGGTATACATATATAGTAATGAGTTCAAATTGTAACCTTTTTAGTTGTGTGCCTCAGTATTTCAAATTAAAAACAAATATATGTAACAAAACAAAACCAAAATATCACAACTTAGATACAAAATGTACAATAAAAAATGATAACAAAAAGTACAAAAACTCTAGAAACAAAAAATAGAGTACTAAATAACAGAATAATAAAAAAGAAGAGCAACAATAAAAAAACCAAACTAATTAAAAATAAACAGCAAAAGATTAAAATAAAAACAATTTAACAAGATAATAACAAAAAAAAATTAAAAATAATAACAAACTAAAAAATCCTAAGGATTACTAACAAAAAATGGCTATTAACAAAAAACATAAGGATTGTTAGCAAAAAATCAAAATAAGGATGATCAAGACTACTAAAGACAAACAAAAAACTCTATTAAAAAATCAAGAAAATTAAAATGAAAAATAATAATAAAGAATTAATAGAAGGTTAAAAATAATAAAAAAGCAAAAATAAAAATTAAAATAGAAAATAAATAAAGCAAACATGCAAAAAATAAAAAATAATAAAAATAAAAAACTAGATTAAAAAAATTAAAAATTTATGAGAATAAAAAATTAAAATAAAAGTTAAAAAATTACAATAACAAAATAAAAATAATTAAAATTTTTTAAAATTAAAGAAAAATAATTTACAATAATCAAAATAAAAACAAATTAAAAATTAAAAGAAAAAAATGAAGAAATTAGGGGAAAAAAACCAACATTTTTTAAAAAAGACTTTTAAAAAAATTATAAAAAATTAAAATAAAAAAAGTAACAATAATGAAAAATTAAAATTAAACTTTAAAAAATATGTAATATAATATAACTGAAATAAAACAGATTTATTAAAAATATATTTTAAAAAATATTTTAAAATTAAATTAAAAATTACAAGTTAAAAAATAGATTACATTAAAACCAAACAAACAAAACCCAGTCAATATTAATTCAAAAATATAGGGTATCATAAACTCATAGTATCAGTCAGGGTTGGAAGGGACCAGAAGGATCTTCTAGTTCCAATCCCACACCTAGAGGGAAAATCAAAATTCATTATAACACAACATGCATTTGCATTGTAGGTTGGAAACAAAAACAAATAAACACCACCACCCCCCCTAAGAAAAAAAGGGCAAGAGAGAATACCCCATAGTAAAAAAGTTTTTTAATGGTACCAACAAGAGCTAGTTAGCTCATGTCAACACCTAGAAACATCAACTTTGCAAAGTGCTGCAACCCTCTCATCACAAGACAGCACAAACACAGCACAACTGTCATGAAGATGACAATCAGCAAACCTGCCTAGCACTGACCTCAACGACTGTCACGATAATCCAAGATGTCAACAGAAAGCATCCAACTTATAACTGAGTGTCATGACTGCTTAACTGTTGTGTGAACGTTAAGAGATCAGTGTTACTGGGATGAGCAAAACCACATTATTATGTGTAATTTTATATTGGGCAAAGCAGTGAAGCTTCTTTGTTCTTGCTGTTTGTCTGCAAGTTTTCTGTCTGTGAAGCTAGAGCCTGGCCAGATCTACCTTTACAGATTAAAGAAATCTTGCTACCATTAAACAATTCATGATTTTTGACCATCCTAGAGAGAATAAAGATGCAACATAACCCCAAGGCAGATTGTAAAAGACAGTGCTAAGGATTGGATTTGTGTCTTAATCTCTGTGTGCAATGTGTTCAGGCATAATCAAGTCTTCTCTGTCAATAAGAGGAGTGAAATGTAAAGATTAAAACTGTTAAGATCTAAGTTCTTCTTTACAATGTTTGTTATCTTTGACCATGTATTATGCCAACTCTGTTAGAATGTTCTACTTAGCTCAACTTAAGCTTTGTGCCTTGTATGGGTTACATCAGTCTGTTAGACATGCTGTACTACAGGACTTTTGCTTTTGCTATACAGCTTAGTTTTACCTTGCTTGCTTCTGTGTGTGCAAAGTGTATCTTGTATGGGATGAGAACAACTCCCATGACCAGATTGCTCACAAAAACAAAAAGGGAGATTTGTGGCAATGGTGGCAATAAGCAGTGTGAGCAATCTGGCAGTGTAGGCTTAGAGCATGACATGGTGGCAGGCCATGCTCAGCATAAGTGCAGAAGTAGCTAGCAGCTGAGCAAAACAGTGCTGTGCCTGCAGCATGTAACTAAAGCAGGGCACTGGCAGCTATAAGCACAGAGAGTTATCTGGGAATAACAGGACACACACCTGCGTCAACAACCTCGCGTGGCATTAGTAGTGTGACCAATAATCTATAACAGTAGGATGTGTGGTCACTCGTGGGGAACCAATGAAACTATGCCAACGATGCTCTCCAAGCCCATATAAGCTGTAGAGGTTCCCTTAATAAACAAGGAACACTAGATCACATTAGTCGTCCGTATTGACTCCATTCTCCATTGCAGACAGGGCAGTGCTGTTTGGATGGTGTCCAGCAGCAGCTGGGACACTGCCCCTGGTGTCACAGCCACTGTAATTTTCCTGCCTGCTCTGCTCTGTGCTTGCTGTTCCACATTGGTTTGCAGTTAGAGTTAGGAGGATGGCCAAGCAAGTCAAACTGCTGCAGACATTTCCCATCATCAGTGTTTCCTGTGTGCTTTGTGGCACTGAATGGCATTGAAGAAGACTTTGGAGGCTAAGGCGCCACCAAATTTCCTTCCCATTCTGATTGGATGATGACATTCTCTGTTGAGAGGCACCGAGACAAGAGGCAACAACACAGCCACTCTCTGGCTGAGAGAAATGCACTCAAGTCACAGAGCAGATTGTGGTGGCACAGTCCCCCTGTCACTGGGAACCTCCTCAAGACCTGATGGGATTCCCCCTCCCCCCTTTCCTAGGCCATGAACTAGCCCAGGGTAAACCAGGTATGGATCAGGACAGAGAGAAATAGAGCCCTGAGAGGAGTCCTTGGAGTGCTGCACCCTCGCTCTTCCAGCCTTGCACTGCTCTCCCTATGGCTTGGGGATTTGCCAGGTCCTGCCAGCTCAGTGCATCTGTGCTTGGATCACACTCAACAGGGAGGTGAGAGAAAACTTTGGAGGTCAAAACCTTCAGGGTGTGTGCAAGTGGCAAAAGATCCCAGGATGATTCAGCATCCAAGGTTCTCCATCTCAGAGAAACACCTGATGAAAGTCAATGATCTCCACCTGTAACAACAGTGAGCCTAAAGCCAGAGCCTTGGAGCTGTCCTGGATCACAGGAGCTGTCCGGCATCTCTCCCAGTCAGACATCTATCAGGCACAACCTGCACCGAGGGCCAGCACCAAGTCAGACTTCTTCAGAATCAATTCTGAGAATGTTGAAGCTTTGTGTTTGTCCTGAGCTCCAGCAGAAGGGAACTGAACTCCAGGGCAGCCTCTCTGCCAGCCACCTCTCCACCTCTCTGTGTCTCTGGACAGACACCTTTGCTGTCACCAGGGGCAAGGTTTCTATCTTGCACTGGACCCAGCCAGCTCTGTCCCTGGGTCTTTGTGCTTAGTGCTTCTCTCCAGGCACAGCCATAGAAATAGATTTGAGTTCAGGATCCCTTGCAGTCAGTCAGGGTCAGCCTTGTCCTTATCCACTCTGTCATTTGGTGGCTGAAATAAATAAATAATAAAGGAGCTTTGTGAGGAGCACTTTGAAACCTTGAAGAAAACTACAAAGACACAAATAGCCATTAGGGCACTTGGGGATCATTGCCTGAGCCTCACACACTGAGAGGAGACTGAAGGAATCTGCTCAAGAAGTCAGAGGATAAACAGAAAGTGCCTTGAAGTATTAATTGGCCTCACTGAGGGCCATTAGCAACAAAGCCTCCCAGGGGTTGTCAGAGAAGCTCCATGGAGGCCATGATTGAAGGCAGACAAAGGCAAAGTGCAGCTGAACCAACCCTGGCTTTGGTTTAGGAAAGAGAAAGGCCAAGCCCTGACCCTCAGGCCTTGGAAAGGCAGATCCTGAGAGCCTCCAACTAAAACTTCATCTCAGCAGCCATGGTGGCAGAAGCTGCTGCCAGAAGGAAGAGGATCAAGACCTTGTCCCTGTTGAGTCTTTCAGCCTTGCCAGAGCCCTTGGAGCAATCCTGGAATATCCATCCTCCTGCAGGCTGTGCTACACTGTTCCATGCCTGCAGCTCTTTCCCTTAGGCTACTGACATCTATCTGGCTTCCCCAGCCACTCTCACCCTGACCTATCCACACCTTCACTCAGGCCTTGCTGCCTGCTCCTTGACACACAATGGATGTGCAGATTCCTTCTGGGTCACGTCTTGCACCACAGCTCTACACTTTGAGTGACATTTCTTTGTCCTGGCCTCCAGTCTGAACCTTTAAGTTGCACTTTCTGAAGGCTTCTGTGTCTACAACCAAGAAAAGTTCCATCACCTGACACCCCCCTTCAAGCAGGTGCACATCACCCCTGAGCCTTCACTTCACCAGGCTAAAGGAGCTCAGCAGCTTCAGGTTCTAGATAGAGTCTCCAAACTCCATGCAGGAAGATCTCCTTTGGAGCTTCTCCAGTACCTCTCCATTCTTCCAGACTAAGGAACTCCACAGCCAGACATCAATATTGCAGATGTGGTCCCAGCAGTGCTGAGTGCAGGGGAGGACAACCTCTGTGTCTGGTGGCCACACTCCTCCTCCCACAGCCCAGCTGCACTTGGCCTTCTTCACTCTGCTCAGCCTCTGCTCCATCTCAGGCCATTGGGAATGGTCCCTGCCAGAGGCCTTTCTGCCTGGGGACAGAGCAGAACACCCAGTTCCAATGCAACATCCAAGGCACATCCCTGCTGCTGCCTCTCAGTTGGCAGGCACAAGGGATGGCACACAAGGGATGGCAGAGCCCTGGGACTGCTGCTGTCCAATGACACAAAGGGATTGGAGTCTGCAGTGAGCTCACACTCACCTCATGGCCATGTGGCTCCTCCTGCCCTAGGAGCTCCTCAGCCATCCCTGATGTCCCAAGGCTGGCCCAAGGCCTCAGCCTGCTTGTGGCCTGGCAGCTGAGCAGGCACAAGAAACCTCTCCAGGGCCTTCCAAGGCAGGTCCCTGCTGCTGCCTTTCAGCTTCTCCAGCAGCCACAGCCAAGCCCTCCTGCTGTCCCCTCAGTCCCTCAGGCAGCAGGGAGGTGACTACCCAGCTGCAAGGCTGTTCCTGCAGGGGCCACCAGGTGCTTTGGCACAGGGAGTCACACAAGCCCACCACATGCCTTCTGCTGCCTGCTGGGGCCTCTGGCAGCTGGGAGGCCATTAGCACAGAGGCCAGGCAGGAGTCAGGGGCTTCCCTCTCAGCTGCTACAGCAGAAAGTGACCCCCTAGTCTCTTTCCTGCTCTCTTCCTGCTGCTGCCCTCTCAGCTGCTAAGCCAGCAGTGACCTCCCAGCCCCTGCCCAGCCTTGTGGCTGCTGCTGTGCAGGAGATCCCGAGGCACAGCTGAGCTGCCCATGGCATTGGCATCCATCTGCTCCCTGTGTCCAACAGCTGCTCAGCCACAGTTCACCTCCTGCTTCCTGGGAAGGCATGAGGTTGTGCAGTTTGTACTGGGATGGATGCATTCAGTACTGGGAAAGGAGACAGGGGATATATTCTGTGCTGGGATGGAACCCAGACTATAGAGGAAGAAGACAATAGGAGCTAGCTTTTACTGGGATGAGGACACATATGTAATAAGAGGGGTTAAAGGAACAATATTTGGGATGAGTCTATACTGGAAGGGGGTCAGGGTATCAAGTCTGGACTCTGAGTAGGTTCAGTATGTAATGGGATGTGGTTGGATTAGGAGTGCATGAGGAGACCTCTGGTTTTGATGGCAGTGCTACTCTGGAGCTCAGCTCTGTCCCAGAAGCAATCCTGGAATATCCATGCTGCAGTCCCAGCACTACCACAGTGCTCTGGGGCTCCCTGGCACTGCTGCTGTGCTGGGACTCTGCCTCTCCACATCTGCACACAGGCACTGCCCTGCAGCTCCACAGAAGCCTTGGAGGAAGGAACTCAGAGAAACAACTCCCTGCAGGGTCCTTTATTGTGTTCACCACACCCAGGGAGCACAGCTCCTCATGTCTGCAGCCTCTGGGTCACACCAGACAGGACAACACTGAATCAGAAATGGTCTGAAGAAAGACACTTGTGGGGGAACAACATTCTCACAAGGGCAACAGCCCCAGCAGCAGCCAGAACTCAAGCAGCCAGGCTGGGCCTGCACTGAGTGATATCCTGCTCTGCAGGAGAAGATAAAGAGTTTATTGCTTCTGAAAGCATCCAGGGATCAGTTGGCTCAGGGCAGCCTTGAGCTCCTGGTTCCTCAGGCTGTAGATGAGAGGGTTCACTGCTGGAGGCACCACTGAGTACAGAACTGACACCACCAGGTCCAGGGATGGGGAGGAGATGGAGGAGGGCTTCAGGTAGGCAAAGAAGGAAGTACTGATAAACAGGGAGACCACAGCCAGGTGAGGGAGGCAGGTGGCAAAAGCTTTGTGGCGTCCCTGCTGAGAGGGGATCCTCAGCACTACCCTGAAGATCTGCACATAGGACACCACCATGAACACAAAACAACCAAATGCTAGGGAGACAGCAATGACAATAAGCCAAAACTCCCTGAGGTAGGATGTGGAGCAGGAGAGCTTGAGGATCTGGGGGATTTCACAGAAGAACTGGTCCACAGCATTGCCCTGGCAGAGGGGCAGGGAAAATGTATTGGCTGTGTGCAGTAGAGCATTGAGAGCCCCACAACCCCAGGCAGCTGCTGCCATGTGGACACAAACTCTGCTGCCCAGGAGGGTCTCATAGTGCAGGGGTCTGCAGATGGCAACATAGCGATCGTAGGACATGATCATGAGGAGGGAAAACTCTGCATCAATGAAAAAGGGAAAGAGAAATACTTGTGCAGCACATCCTGCATAGGAGATGTCCCTGGTGTCCCTCAGGGAATTGGACAAGGATTTTGGCACAGTGGTAGAGATGGTACCCAGGTCAAGGAGGGCGAGGTTGAGGACGAAGAAGTACATGGGGGTGTGGAGGTGGTGGTTCCAGGCTATGGTGGTGATGATGAGGCCATTGCCCAGCAGGGCAGCCAGGTAGATGGCCAGGAAGAGGCAGAAGTGCAGGAGCTGCAGCTGCCCTGTGCCTGGGAATGGCAGGAGGAGGAAGTGGGTGCTGGAGCTGCTGTTGGCCATCTGCTGCCTCTGGCCATGGAAACCTGTCCAAGGAGGGAAAGGCAGTGACAAGTTAGGGAACACTTGTATCAGCCTCATCATAACTTCCCTCCCTGAGCTGCATCAGGAATCAATGAGATCAGTCCCATCACTACTAACCATTGGCAGAGTTCATCACAGCTTCAAATGCAGCAGGGACCCAGAATTGCCATGAAGATTCCTCTGGTGTCAGAACAGAAAGTGACCAACAGCTCAATCCCAGAGAACAAGAGTCCCATTGCTGGGTTGAAATTCTCCCCCAGCATTAGCTTTGCCAGAGCAGCTCAGTTAGAAGCAAATTTAGCTGCATTGACAAGCAAGAGACACACTCTACAATGGAGTGCAATGAACAGGTACAGAACATTCAGGAGTGACAATATCAGACAGGTATTTACAATTAGGAAACAACACAGAAACCCCCTGGTCAGAGACCAGGGAAGCTGTCCCACTGCCCCTATCCCCTACTCCCCTGTTCCAAGAGAGGAAGGAGGAGTGGAGAGAGAAAAAAAGCAGTGGGTTAGACTTAGCCAAGGCCAGCCAAGGCAGGTGATCTCTCCCCAGTGAAGCAAAACAGCTGAGATCAGAAAAGAAGAGAGAGAATTGTTATGGTACAGCTCCTCTGATTCCAGATATTTATCCAATCAATTTGTTTAGAAGAATCATTTCTTTTCCTTTTCACACCCAAGAGTGATCTATTTATTTTGTTTCTACTTTTCTGCTCAAAATCTGTAACTAAATTTTAAAGGCATTGCCTAAAACCACCACACCCATGGAGAGGTGGAGAAACAGGGAGCAGGCCTGCAGTGCTGCAGAGACAGTGAAGGGAAGAGAGAAAGGCAGAGGGGATGGGGGTGAAGCCTTCTCCTTACCCAGCTCTGCTCACTGCTGCTGGCAGGATGGAACTGAAGGCCTTTGGTCCTCCTTCTGTGTGCACACTGCAGAGCCTTCAGCTGAGCATCAGCAGCCGAGATGGAGATGCCTTCAGGAGCTACAGCTGCAGTGTCCTGCACCCACAGCCTCACTGTGTCAGTGACTGCAGTGACTTCTCCTCCAGTGAGCTCTCAGTCACCCTCTCAGTCCTGGACAGCTTCAAGCTCTCTCTGCCTTCCTCATCTCCTTGAAATCCTCTGGCAGTGTCCTCAGCCCTGCTGTGCTGTGCAGAGGAGCTGCTCCTGGCCACAGCTGTCTTCTGAAGCAATTACTGCTTGCCTGCAGCTCCCTCCAGCAAAGGAATCAGGCCCAATAGGGCAGCAGAGGAACAGCCAAAGCCTTTTTAATGACTCCTCTGGTAGCTTTTGGTGCCCTGTAAACCTCAGGGACTGAGAGGAAGCTGATGAAACCTCTCCAGAAGTCAAAATCAGAGTCAAACTCTGAAGTTTCTGCTACTCTTAATGGGTCCCAGTGAAGCATACTGGGAAAGGGTCCCCAGGGTCTGGTTGGAGCAGGACCGAGTGGATGCAAGGGAAGCATCACTGGAGGCACTGAAGCATCTACTGGCCCTGGTGAGAGCAGAGAACTGAGGCAGTGCTGACAGGTCAGGACAAGCAGCTCAAGGTGGCTCTGCTGCTGAGCAAACCTGGAGGGGTTTCATTGATCCAAAGTGCCAAGCCCTGACCCCCAGCCCCTGGCAAGGCAGATCCTGTCCCCCACCTGTGGCTCAGGGCTCTGCTGGGGGTAGTGGGGAGTGAGGATGAGCAGGGACCAGGGTAGGACCTTGACTGGTTCTGCTGTGGTTTGCTTACAAAGGGAAAATTCCTGCTGAAAAGGAATGGACTGTACCTTTAAAAATCATTTTTATCAGATGCTTTGTGCAATAAAAACCTCTCCAATTAGCTGCAGAAACCTTGGCAAGAATTAGAGGTTCAGCAGTATTTAATGAGCCCCATGGAGTATTTGGGGCTGACTACATCATCCTTAGGCGCTGCCAGGAGACTTTGCCAAGGTACTGCCAAGAAGCCTCTCAAGAAGTCCAAGGCAGAAGCAAACTCCAAAGTACCTTGAAGCACTGATTGGCCTCACTGAGGCTTGTTACTGACAAAGGCTCCCCAGGGACTCGTTAGAGCAGCTTGTTAGAGGCCAGGATTGCAGGGAGACAAAGGCAAAGTACAGGGCAGAAAAACTTGCCTTTGGTCTGTGAAGCAGAAAGGCCAAGCCCTGACCACTGCCCTTGCAATAGAAGAACCTCAAAGCCAAGTTTCTCCTCCCAGGCCTTGGTGGCAGAGGCAACTGCCAGAGCCAAGGGCACAAAGACCTTGGACCTGTTGGGCCTCTCAGCCTTGCCAGAGCCCTTGGCCATCCTGACTGCAGCCTCCCCTACACTGTCCCATGCCTGCAGCTCTTTCCCTTTAGGCTGCTGACACCAATCTTGCTTTCCCACCCGGCTCTCCCCTTGCCATTTCCATCCCTTCCCTGAGCTGTCTCAGTTCTCCCTGCCATTTCCTGACACCTCTGGATGGCCTCATGCATAGCAGCTCTGCCCTTGAGAGACATTTCTTTGGCCTCACCTTCACTCTGAACATTCCAAGATGCACTGTGTGGAAGTTTTGGTCTCTTTCCACTCCCCAGAAGAGCTCTATTCTCTCTGAAACCACCCTTCAGCCATGTGCACACTGCTGTGGAAGTGCCCTGAGCCTCCATTCAGCAGGCTGAAGCATCCCAGTTCCCTCAGCCTCTCCACAAAGATGTCAAACCCCTATCCAGGAAGATCTTTTCTGTAGTCTGCCCAGTTACTCCCTTCTCCATCGACTGCAGAGCTCCACACCCAGACACCAAGCATCCAGTTGTGGTCACAGCAGTGCTGAGTTGGGCAAGGACAACTTCTGCATCTGGGTGGCCACACTCCTCCTGCCACAGCCCAGCTGCAGTTGGCCTTCTTCCCTGTGTGCAGGGTTTGCTCCATCCCAGAGCATTGGGAATGTTTCCTCCCAGACCCTGTGGTGCCTTTCTGACTTGGCATGTATGGTGGCTTGGACCTGGCTAGGGGCTTAATGCCCCCCAAAACCACTGTATCACTCCCCTTCTTAGATGGACAGGGGAAAGGGGAAAGATAACAAAAGGCAGTGTAAGATAGAAGCAATTTAACACTAAGGACAGGCACAAGCAATAGACCACACAGGGTGAAGCAGAGAGAGAAGTGAATTGCTACTGCCCAGCAGCACAGGGGGGTCTGTCTTGGGCTGCAGGTCTCTGTGCAGAGTGGTTCCTCTTCAGGACAAACGCCATGGACCAAACTCCCTCCCACTTTGCTCTTACAGCTGAGCTGACCACACATGGCATGGGGCACCCCTCTGACCACTCTGGGTCACCTGGCCTGGCTGTGTCCTCTCCCATGATCTTGCCCCACCCCCCACCCCAGGATACTCTTAGGTCAGGGAAATGTTGGAAAAGCACAGCCTGAGAGCTCAGCTGAGCAGCAGCCAAAACTCTGCTCTGTTACCAACACCCAGCCACAGCCCTGCAAAGCACAGCACTAGCAGGATGCTCAGAGGAGAATTAACTCCAGCTCAGCCCAAACCCAGTACAATCTCCACCCCTTATTCCTACTCCAAAACCCCAGTGGCTGACCTCAGGTTTCACCTGATGTCTTCTGCCAGAGACTCCAAGTACTCCATGCTGCCTGGCTGCACAGTAGAGGATATTTTGCACCAATGGTGCCATTCAGATAGGCCCAAGGGCCACTGCACAGCTCCCTCCTGTTTGACCTGCTCAAAGCCTTGTTGCTCACTGTCCCACTCACAATGATTCTGCTTTCAGGTCACTCAATAGAGAGGGCTCACAAGCTGACTGCAGCCTGGGACATGCATTCTGCAGAGCCCCACAAGGCCTAGGACAGACTGTGTCTCCTTTTTGCTGGATGGTGGAGACATGGTTGCTATCCTGTTGAGCATGTCCATAGGTACATGACAGCATCCAGCCTGCCATTTTCTTGCCAAGAACTGAATTTCCTCTGCAGTTCCTTTGACCTTGCTTTTCCTTATAGCAAATTCAGCCTTCAGAAGTATCTGAATAATTTTTCCTCCCTTCTCCAACACTTCTTCTGCCCTGTGGCCCCACACAATGATGTCATGGATGTACTGGAGATGTTCAGGGGCATCAGCCTTCCCAGTGCAGTCTGGATTAGTCCATGACAAATGGTGGAGCTATGCCTCCACCGCTGGGGCAGTCGATTCCAGGTGCATTGCACACCCCTCCGGGTGTCAGCAAATTGTGGCCTGCACTCTGCTCCCATCAGAATTGAGAAGGCAGCATTGGCAATGTTGATTGTAGAGAACCTCTTGGCTGCCTTTGACTCCAGCTCATCCTGGAGCTCCAGTATGTCTGGCACAGCAGCACTCAGTGGTGGTGTCACTTCATTCAGGCCTCAATAGCCCACTGTTTATCTCCACCCTCTGCCAGGTTTCTGCACTGCCCAGCTGGGACAATTGAAAGGCAAATGTGTCTTGCTGGTCACTCCCTGGATCTCCAGCTGGTGAATCAGTTCATGAATGGGAGCCAGGGAGTCTTGGTTTGTGTGATATTGCTGCCTGTGCGCAGTGCTGGTAGCAGCTGGCAGCTGTTGTGCTTCAACCTGCAGCAGTCCCACAAGGAAAGGGATTTTCTGCAAGGCCAGGCAGGGCAGACAGCTCTCTGATCTTCTCTGTATTCACCATGGCCACACCAAAAGCCCACTGAGAGCCCTTTGGGTCCTTGAAGTAGCCTCTCTTGAGGTAATCTGTACCAAGAATGCAAGGGGCCTCTGGGCCAGGCCCAATGGGAAGTTTTTCCCACTTATTCCCTCTATAGGCTCATATTAGCTTCTAGTACAGACAGCTACTGGCAGCCTTCTGTCACTCCAGAAATCCAGATGTATCCAGTGCCTTTGTACCCTGATGGCATCAATGTGCACTGTGCCCCTGTGTCTGCCAACACCTTCTGTTCCTGTGGTTTTGATGTGCCAGGCCATCAAACACACAGAGTGCAGCACACTCTGCCATCCCTTTCCTCCTCCTGGCCAAAGGCAGGGACCCTCTACTCCTGGTCTGCATCAGAGTATTCACTGTCTGATCCTGGTCTATCCAAAGGACTCCAAACTCTTATGGATTATGCATGAAAAGAGGGTGAGCCAATACTGAGCTGGGCCCTGAGATGCTGGGACGAGGGGGTGGAAACAATGGACCTGGATAAGAGGGAGGTGAAGCTTTTAGGTTCCCTGACTTGTGATGCTGGCCTGGACAAAGAGTTAGCCAAACTCAATGGAACACACACTCTCTGGGCCCCGATCCTCAATGCCATCACGAGCCAGTACTCCTCAATAGATGACATGCCCTGGGCCCCAGTTAGAGCTGAACAGCTCAGCAAAGCCGGCGCAGTCACAGAAAGGGGGGAAAGGAGGGGGGAAAGGAAAGGGGTGGTGGTGGTGGGAGAACTCTGCTGAATTCACAGCAGCTGCCTTTCTTTTTACAGCTTTCAGGTGAAGTGTAGTTTTCCTCGAAGGCAGGAATATTTCAGTGGGTGGTGATAGCAGTGATTTGAGCTTAATTCTTGTTGGTTTTGAGCCTGAAATTTGAGATGCTTAGAGTGGACACCATTGTTTCTTCTCCGGTCCATACCCTGGGTGTTGGTGTGTAAGGCTGTCAGCACATCACTTAGAGCAGCATTTCTTACAGTACACAAAGGTATCTGGCAATCAGTATTGCTCATTTTCTTCTCTAAGTTAGGCATTGCTTTAATTTTTCTGATCTTACTTTCTTTCTTAGCCAGAGTCCCAAAACTGAGTTCTGATCTTTTAACTTAGGATGTCCCTTCTGTCCAGAACCAAAACATGTTGGAGAACTTCATCAGCAAGTTTGCAGATGACACCAAGTTAGGAATAGATGTTGTTCAGTTAGAGGGTGGAAAGGCTCTGCAGAGGGACCTCGACCGACTGGACAGATGGGCAGAGTCTAATGGCATGGCATTTAACAAGTCCAAGTGCCGGGTGCTGCACTTTGGCCACGGCAACCCCATGCAGAGCTACAGGCTGGGGTCAGAGTGGCTGGAGAGCTGCCAAACAGAGAGGGACCTGGGGGTGCTGATTGACACCTGCCTAAACATGAGCCAGCAGTGTGCCCAGGTGGCCAAGAGGGCCTGTATTAGGAATAGTGTGGCCAGCAGGAGCAGGGAGGCCCTGGACTCTGCATTGGTTAGGCAGCACCTTGAGTACTGTGTCCAGTTCTGGGCCCCTCAGTTTAAGAAGGACATCGAGACACTTGAACGTGTCCAGAGAAGGGCAACAAGGCTGGGGAGAGGCCTTGAGCACAGCCCTGTGAGGAGAGGCTGAGGGAGCTGGGATTGTTTAGCCTGGAGAAGAGGAGGCTCAGGGGTGACCTCATTGCTCTCTAAAACTACCTGAAGGGTGGTTGTAGCCAGGAAGGGGTTGGCCTTTTCTCCCAGGCAACCAGCACCAGAACAAGGGGACACAGTCTCAAGCTGTGCCAGGGGAGGTTTAGACTCGAAGTGAGGAGAAAGTTCTTCACCGAGCGAGCCGTTCGTGATTGGAATGTGCTGCCCAGGGAGGTGGTGGAGTCACCATCCCTGGAGGTGTTCAAGAGGAGACTGGACATGGCACTTGGTGCCATGGTCTAGTCATGAGGTCTGTTCGGACAGGTTGGACTTGATGATCCTTGGGGTCTCTTCCAACCTTAGTTATACTGTGAGACTGTGATACTGTAACTTTTAAGAGTTGCAGCAGGGGGGTCTAGCAACAGGCTGCTGGTTTTGTTGGAGAGACACCATAGGCTGCAGCTCCAGGGGTGCAGTAAGGCTTAGCAGCCACAGTGGTGGAGGGGGAGGGGGCGTGCAGATGTTGAAGAAGAGTTCTGTGCTGGTGAAGTGCCATTAATCACTGCTGAAGTTGCCTTAGGATCTTCTGCTAGTTGTTCTAAAGAATATTTGACTAATTTCTACATTGTAAAGGAAGACATAGCAATTTGGCTTACTTTTGTTGCCCCAAACATAGCCATCTCTCCCTGTTCCCCTGTCCTTTCATCATACATTGTTGCTCTTTTTGTCAGGATATGCATAATGACTCCCAGGATTGATTTCTCCTCTTTTGTTATTTGATTACTCGTTATGTGTTTGTCAAAAGGAGGCACTAACCCCCAGGGAGGCTCCAACCACCCAATTTCCCTGACTGCTCACCTCTGTCACTGCAGAGCTGCTTCTCTTCTAGGGCACCAACCCTTTTTTCTTCTTTTTGCTTCAGCACCCCTTGCACCTTTATCTCTGGCGTACCTCACCTTATCTTAGACATAGACCACGTCTATAATCACCAATATAATTAACTACTCGTTATCAGGTGTACCTCACCTTATCTTAGACATATAGCACGTCTATAATCTCCACTATAATTAACCACTCGTTATCAGGTGTACCTCACCTTATCTTAGACATATAGCATGTGTATAATCTCCAATATAATTAACTACTCATTATCAGGTGTACATACATAGAATGCATACATAGAATAAACCAGGTTGGAAGAGACCTTCAAGATCATCGCGTCCAACCCATCAACCAATCCAACACCGCCCAAGCAACTAACCCACGGCACCAAGCACCCCATCAAGTCTTCTCCTGAAAACCTCCAGTGATGGCAACTCCACCACCTCCCCAGGCAGCCCATTCCAATGGGCAATCACTCTTTCTGTATAGAACTTCTTCCTAACATCTAGCCTGAACCTCCCCTGGCACAGCCTGAGACTGTGTCCTCTTGTTCTGGTACTGGCCACCTGGGAGAAGAGACCAACATCCGTCTGTCTACAACCTCCCTTCAGGTAGTTGTAGAGAGTAATAAGGTCACCCCTGAGTCTCCTCTTCTCCAGGCTAAGCAACCCCAGCTCCCTCAGCCTCTCCTCGTAGGGCTTATGTTCCAAACCCCTCACCAACTTTGTTGCTCTTCTCTGGACTCGTTCCAGCAAGTCAACATCCTTCCTAAACTGAGGGGCCCAGAACTGGACACAGTACTCAAGGTGTGGCCTAACCAGTGCAGTGTACAGGGGCAGAATGACCTCCCTGCTCCTGCTGGCCACACTGTTCCTGATGCAGGCCAGGATGCCATTGGCCCTCTTAGCTGCCTGGGCACACTGCAGGCTCATGTTCAGTCTACCGTCAACCAGCACCCCCAGGTCCCTCTCTGCCTGACTGCTCTCCATCCACTCTGACCCCAGCTTGTAGCTCTGCGTGGGGTTGTTGTGGCCAATGTGCAGAACCCAGCACTTGGATGTGTTCAATCTCATGCGGTTGGACTCTGCCCATCTGCCCAGCCTGTCGAGGTCCCTCTGCAGAGCCTCTCTACCCTCCAGCAGATCAACTCCTGCCCCCAGCTTGGTGACATCAGCAAATTTACTGATGATGGACTCGATGCCCTCGTCCAGATCATCAATAAAGATGTTAAAGATCATGGGGCCCAGTACTGATCCCTGGGGCACACCACTAGTGACTGGCTGCCAGCTGGATGTGGCACCATTCACCACCACTCTCTGGGCTCGGCCGTCCAGCCAGTTCCTAACCCATCGCAGTGTGCTCCCATCCAAGCCATGGGCTGACAGCTTGGCCAGGAGTTTGCTATGGGGAACGGTGTCAAAGGCCTTGCTGAGGTCCAGGTAGACTACATCCACAGGCCTCCCCACATCCACCAGGTGGGTCACCTGATCACAGAAGATCAGGTTGGTCAGGCAGGACGTGCCCTTCCTAAACCCATGCTGGCTGGGCCTGATCCCTTGGCCATCCTCTAAGTGTTGTGTGATTGCACTCAGGATGACCTGCTCCATAATCTTTCCTGGCACTGAGGTCAGGCTGACAGGCCTGTAATTCCCTGGCTCATCCAACCGGCCCTTCTTGTGGATGGGTACCACGTTGGCCAGCTTCCAGTCATCTGGGATCTCTCCAGTGAGCCAGGACTGATGAAAAATGATGGAGAGTGGCTTGGCCAGCTCATCTGCCAGCTCTCTCAGCACCCTAGGATGGATCCCATCTGGTCCCATGGACTTGTGGGGGTCTAAGCTGCTGAGGAGAGCTCCGATCACTTGCTCATGGAACACAGGGAAACTATGCAGCTCCCTGGCTCCTTCTGCCAGCTCTGCAGGCCAGCTGTCTGGTAGACGTTCTTTCGCGCTAGTAAAAACTGAGGTAAAGAAGGTGTTAAGTACCTCTGCCTTTTCCTCATCCTGTGATGCAACATTTCCCTCCATGTCAACCAAGGAGTGGAGGTTGTCCCTGCCCTTCCTCTTGCTATTAATATATTTATAGAAGGACTTTTTGTTGTCCTTCACATCAGAGGCCAGTTTAAGTTCCAATTGTGTTTTTGCCTCCCTAATTTTCTTCCTACATGCCCTAGCAACATCTTTAAACATTCCATGGGTTGCCTCACCCTTCTTCCAAAGGTGATATACCCTCTTTTTTCCCCTTAGTTCTATTAAAAGTTCATCACCCATCCAGGCTGGCCGTCTGCCCCGGCGGCTCCTCTTCCGGCACATTGGCACAGCCTGTTCCTGAGCCTTCATCAGTTCTTTCTTGAAGTAGGTCCAGCCCTCCTGGACCCCTTTATTTTTAAGGGCTTTCTCCCAAGGAACACTCTGAATTATTTCCTTGAGCAACCTGAAGTCTGCCCTCCAGCAGTCCAGAGTGGAGGTCTTCTTGCTGCCCCTCTTAGCTTGACTGAATACTGAAAATTCAATTATCTCGTGGTCGCTGGCCCCTAAACAGCCTCCAACCACCACATCCCCACCAGCCCTTCCCTGCTGGTGAAGAGGAGGTCAAGCATAGCCTTGCCCCTGGTAGGCTCACGCAGCACCTGGGATAAGAAGCTGTCCCTCATGCACTCTAAGAACCTCCTAGACTGTCTCCTCTCTGCTGTGTTGAGATCCCAGCAGATGTCAGGCAGGTTGAAGTCGCCCATGAGGACAAGGTCAGGAGATCTTGAGACAGCCTTAAGCTGTCTATAGAATGCTTTGTCAACATCATCCTCCTGGTTGGGTGGTCTATAACATACTCCAACCAGGATGTCTGCCCTGCCGGTCTTCCCTCTAATTCTTGCCCACAAGCATTCAACCTGATCGTCCCTAATCTCTAGCTCAATGTCATCTAGTGCCTCCCTGATGTACAGGGCCACCCCTCCACCCCTTCTTCCTTGCCTAGTTCTGTTAATATTCTAATTGAGTTCCAATTGTAAATACTGAACCACTTCTGGGATGTATTTCACAATCTTGTACCAGAATATGGATATAACATCGTGATTAATGGGTTATTGATAATGTTAATAATTAATAAAAATAGTATGTGTATAATTCATATTGCATAGTCCTACATTAATAACCTCTTCATCACACCAAGAAATTTAATCTCTTGTCCTGAACCTTGACATTTGGAAGGTGGAATGTGTAACCCACTCTTGGTGCCTCCCTCCCTCCCCACCCAGTCCCTTGCAGTGGGAGAGTCTTGTTGGGGTCTGCATTGAAAATACCACACCTCACAATACAGTCTGGGCCCCTCCCATCCTTTCTACTCAGTCCACTGCTCTAACACAGTGGAGCTGAACCCCTCCTGCACCTCACCTCTTACAGCTCATCCCCTCCCAAACCCACCCCTGACCCTGACTCTGCCTCCATTGCTCATCTTGGCCCCAGCCTTTGCCCTTGGCACTGGTCCTTTGACCTTAACCCCAGGCCTCAACCTAGCCCAAACACAACCCCTGCCCCTCAGAGCTGGCCCTCACCTGAGCCTTGCCCAGCACTCTCAGCAGGACATCTGAAGGAAGGAGACTCATTAACTCCTCACTAACTGTTAGAAACTTTCCCACTCATTAGAGTAGCTTTCAGCCATAAATAAAGGAACCATTGAGCTTGGTAGAGCTGGAAAAGGCCACCCAGAGAGGTCACATTTGGCCTGACAGTGCTGGGGTTGGTGTATTTCTGTGTCCCCTGGTGCCCACTGGTCACCAGCATGGGGGTGAATATGCCAGGTGAGGGAGGGGCTGTGGCTGAAGCCCTTGCTGCAGCCTGTGCAGGTGAAGCCCTGTCACTGGTGTGGGTGCAGCGGTGCTGGCTGAGGGTGGACATCTGGGTGAAGCGCTTGCCTCAGGCAGCTCAGAGGTGCAGCTGCTTCTGAGTGACAGGGATGTAAGGAGACTGTGTGTGACTTCTTGCAATGGAGGGATCAGACCCCTAGCTCCTGTGTTGAGTCCCCTGGTTGTAATGTTGATGGGGATGACACCCCCTTACCTAACCACCCCACTCTGGCCATGCAACTGACCCTTGACCACCTAGAGCTCAGGGGGTTGACCCCCTAAATTCCCAGGGAATTCCCTAAAGTCCCAATGACCCTCAAAACCCCACAAGAGGTGACATGTGGTGGGGAGGAGGGTCTGGAGGGAATTGAGAGGTGCTTAGGGTTCATCAGGAGGCTGGGGTCTTGCTGCTGTCCCAAAGTTGGGTTCCTTACTCTCTGGGCAGTTCCAGGGGGCAGATCTGAAAACTCTGCTCTTGCCTAGCCCGGTCAGAGAGAAGCAAAGGGCTCAGAGGAGAGGACTGAACTGCAAGGGATAGCTCAGTGTTGACCAGGGTTCTACAGCAGAGCAGGCAGGGCTCCTGAAGATAGGAGGTCTTCTGTGGAGACTCAGCTCCTTGCCCAGCAGACAACCAAGAGCACATATCTACAAGGCAGGAGCACAAGTGAGAGGCCTGCAGGCAGCCTCTCCCAGGCCTTGGCTGCTGATTCCTCCTACCGCCTGCAGGTTCCTCCCATTTGCTGCTCAGGGCTCTGCTGCCTGCAACTCTATCGGCAACTCTATTGCTCTAGCCCTTGGTGTCCTCCCTCACCCTGCTCACAGAGCCCACCCCACCCACTGAGTGCTCAGCTCTGCCCTGCAGGCACCTCCTGCCCACAGGGCTCTGCCCAAGGGTGACTCTGTGCTGTCCACTCCTCAAGAGAAGATGAGAAAAGCCCTGAGGAGACAAAGAAGGGGATGTGCACATCCCATTGACACACATGAAGGCTAAAGAGCCTCATTGGAAGGGGTGGTGTTTCCTTCTTTCCCTGATCAAGTCTCTGAGATTATATTTTGGAGGAATTCTGACCCAGCTCCAGAACCAGTGCCTGGGTGAACACTGACTCCAGCTGAAGATACAGATGAGGAGCATCCTGTTAAGGGTGCTGTGTTTTGGTTTTGTTACCCAGCCAGTGCTGAGAGCAGACTCTGTCCTCACTGCATGGATCAGTTGGGCAGACACCAGTGGCAACTCCGTGTACGATGTACACCACTTGCCCACTAATCTCTTCCTCCTTGCAGTAAGGACACTCACCATGGCCCAAGCAAAAGCTCCTGGAGACCAGGTGCTGCTGAGATCCACTGGAAGTGCTGAAACCCCACAGAACAAGGCAGGCTAAGCTCTCTCTTGTTTTCCATGGAAATGAAAGGTGCAGCAAACCTGCCTGGGGCTGGGGCAGCTCTCCTCAGGTGGCTCAACTGCAATCCATGGCAGAAGAGCAAATGCAGACTGGATGCAGGGAGTCAATGGATCTACTCAGCAGGAACCACATGGAATGAGAATATTCTACTCCCATTTTACCAACCCAGAGCACAAAGATTGTAACACAACAGCCCAACGAAATTCAGGTTGTTGGTGTAACTTCACCATGACCAAACCCATAACTGGGTTTTGTGTTTGGGGTTCCATGGACAGTCCTAAAAACAATCCCCATGCACCCCACAGGACACTGTGCACAGAGACCATGTACATGGATCCTGATATAGGCTGGGCAGGGACTGGCTTGAGAGCAGCCATGAAGAAAAGGCCTTGGGGTTGCTGGTGAATGGGAAGCAAAACAGGAGCCAGCAGTGAGCACTTGCAGCCCAGAGGGACAACCAGAGCCTGGGCTGCAGCTTGTAGATCCATGTTGATCAATGACTTAGTTTGCAATAGAACCAATCAGTGGGAAACCAAAAAGAGAGTGGTAATGAAATGTTGAGATGGCCTTCATGTCTGTGTGAGGCCCTGGAGGTGATGAGATGTGCAACCAAACCATGTGAGAAAGGATAGGGAGCTGGGATTGTTTAGCCTGGAGAAGAGAAGGATCAGAGGTGACCTCATTGCCCTCTACAACTACCTGAAAGGTGGTTGTAGACAGGAAGGGGTTGGTCTCTTCTCCCGGGCAACCAGCACCAGAACAAGGGGACACAGTCTCAAGCTGTGCCAGAGGAGGTTTAGACTCGAGGTGAGGAGAAAGTTCTTCACTGAGCGAGTCGTTCGTCATTGGAATGTGCTGCCCAGGGAGGTGGTGGAGTCACCGTCCCTGGAGGTGTTCAAGGGGAGATTGGATGTGGCACTTGGTGCCATGGTCTAGTTGTGAGGTCTGTTGGAACAGGTTGGACTTGATGATCCTTGGGTCCTTAGTTATACTGTGATGCTGTGATACTGTGAAAAAGAACCAAGTGCTGCATCCCTGAAGCAGATGGGAAAGGCAAGTGGGAGGAAGAGCCCCTGTTCAAATCAAGATGCAACAGTGAGCTGAGTTGGGATAGGCTGTGGGAAAGGGGAGTTGTAACATTCACCTCTGCCTGAAGAAGGAGCCACAGGCCCTGCAGGTCTGGGCCCCTTGGCTCCCCTTGCGGCCCTGGTCCTGCTCTCAACTGCTCTGTTAGTTTGTATCTCAGCTCATGGTGCTGGAACCAGCTGGGCCTGCACCACAGTATTTGTCACAGTTCTGGAACACCACCACAGCAATCAGATCAGTTTCTGTCTGTGTGATGTCTCTGTAATCATTGGCTGTGATTGGAAATTCTCTGTGCCAATAACTCCTCACCAGGATGTGTCTTTGCTCACATGTTGTATGGTTAGCTACAGCCTACACCCATTGGAAAGAATTTCACTGCAACCCAACAGCTCCTCCAGCACCCTGATTTCATCAGCCTGCTACAACCACCAGGAGAAGCAGGACAAAAGACTCTGCCCAGAGTCCACCCTGACACTGAAGAAATCAATTGAGTGCTAAAAGTAATCAAGAGGAGTGGAGAACACTGCTGGTGGGAAGTGCTGGTTGGATGGTGTCCAGCAGCATCTGGGACACTGCCCCTGGTGTCACAGCCACTGTGATTTTCCTGCCTGCTCTGCTCTGTGCTTGCTGTTCCACATTGGTTTGCAGTTAGAGTTAGGAGGATGGCCAAGCAAGTCACACTGCTGCAGACATTTCCCATCATCAGTGTTTCCTGTGTGCTTTGTGTCACTGAATGACTTTGAAGAAGACTTTGGAGGCTAAGGAACCACCAAATTTCCTTCCCGTTGTGATTGGATGAAGACATTCTCTCTCTGTTGAGAGGCACAGAGACAGAAGGCAACCACACAGCCACTCTCTGGCTGAGAGAAATGCACTCAAGTCACAGAGCAGATTGCGGGAGCCCACAGTCCCCCTGTCACTGGAAACCTACTCAAGACCTGATGGGATTCACTCTCCCCCCTTTCCTAGGCCATGAACTAGCCCAGGGTAAGCCAGGTATGGATCAGGACAGAGAGAAGTGGAGCACTGAGAGGTGTCCTTGGTGTGCTGCACCCTCGCTCTCCCAGCCTTGCACTGCTCTCCCTATGGCTTGGGGGTTTGTCACCTCCTGCCAGCTCAGTGCATCTCTGCTTGGATCACAGCCAACAGGGAGGTGAGAGAAAACTCTGAAAGTCAAAAACTTCAGAGTTTGTGCAAGTGGAAAAAGCTCCCAGGATGATTCAGCATCCAAGGTTCTCCAGCTCAGAGAAACACCTGATGAAAGTCAATGATCTCCACCTGTAACAACAGAGACCCTAAAGGCAGAGCCTTGGAACTCTCCTGGATCAGAGCAGCTGTGTCCAGCATCTCGCCCAGTCAGACATCTATCAGGCACAACCTGCACCGAGGGCCAGCACCAAGTCAGACTTCTCCAGGCTCAGTTATAGTGCCCTAAGAATGCCAAAGCTTTTGTGAGTGTTTGCCATGAGCTCCAGCACAAGGAAACTGAACTCCAGGGCAGCCTCTCTGCCAGCCACCTCTCCACCTCTCTGTGCCTTTGGACAGACACCTTTGCTGTCACCAGGGTCAAGGTTTCTATCTTGCACTGGACCCAGCCAGCTCTGTCCCTGTGTCTGTGTGCTTTGTGGTTGCATCCAGGCACAGCCATGGAAATAGATTTGAGTTCAGGATCCCTTGCAGTCAGTCAGGGTCAGCCTTGTCCTTATCCACTCTGTCATTTGGTGGCTGAAATAAATAAATAATAAAGGAGCTTTGTGAGGAGCACTTTGAAACCTTGAAGAAAACTACAGAGACACAAATAGCTCTTAGGGCACTTGGGGATCATTGCCTGAGCCTCACACACTGAGAGGAGCCTGAAGGAATCTGCTCAAGAAGTCAGAAGCATAACAAAAATTCCTTCAAGTATTAATTGGCCTCACTGAGGGCCATTAGCAACAAAGCCTCCCAGGGGTTGTCAGAGAAGCTCCATGGAGGCCATGATTGAAGGCAGACAAAGGCAAAGTGCAGCTGAACAAACCCTGGCCTTGGTTTAGGAAAGAGAAAGGCCAAGCCCTGACCCTCAGGCCTTGGAAAGGCAGATCCTGAGAGCCTCCAACTAAAACTTCATCTCAGCAGCCATGGTGGCAGAAGCTGCTGCCAGAAGGAACAGGATCAAGACCTTGTCCCTCTTGAGCCTTTCAGCCCTGCCAGAGCCCTTGGCCATCCCTCCTGCAGGCTGTGCATCACTGTCCCATGCCTGCAGCTTTCTCTTCAGGCTGTTGACATCCATCTGGCTTCCCCAGCCAGCTCTCCCCCTGACATTTCCGCACCTTCACTCAGGCCTCTCCACTCTTGCTGCCTGTTCCTTGACACACAAAGGATCTCCAGATTCCTTCTGGGTCACCTCTTGCACCACAGCACTACACTTTGAGTGACATTGTTTTGTCTTGGCCTCCAGTCTGAACCTTTAAGTTGCACTTTCTGAGGGCTTCCTTCTGTGCCCACAACCAAGAAAAGCTCCATCAGCTGACACCCCCCTTCAAGCAGGTGCACATCACCCCTGAGCCTTCACTTCACCAGGCTAAAGAAGCTCAGCAGCTTCAGGTTCTACACAGAGACTCCAAACTCCACCCAGGCAGATCTCCTCTGGAGCTTCTCCAGTACCTCTGCATTCCTCCAGACTAAGGAACTCCACAGCCAGACACCAATATTGCAGATGTGGTCACAGCAGTGCTGAGTGCAGGGGAAGACAAACTCTGTGTCTGGGTGGCCACACTCCTCCTCCCACAGCCCAGCTGCACTTGGCCTTCTGCACTCTGCTCAGGCTCTGCTCCATCCCAGGCCATTGGCAATGGTCCCTGCCAGAGGCCCTTCTGCCCATGGCATTGCCCCATCTCCTCCCTGTGTCCATCAGCTGCTCAGCCACAGTCCACCTCCTGGTCCCCTTCCAAGGCCATCAGGCTGCTCTGGGAGCTCCCAGCCCTTGCCTTGTGCCAGGGGCCAAGCAGAGTCAGTCAAGGGTAGGAGGTGATATAAAAGAGGGGTCTGAGCACAGGAAGGAGGTTTGGGGCTGAAGTGTCCAGGGGAAGGCTGAGGGCTCAGAGATACCTTTGAGGGCTGGGCTCAGGTCAGGGCTGAGGAGATGCTTTGTTGTCCTGATGAGCCCAGTCTGAACTGGGAGGGCTTAAATCACTGAATCAGAGAATATGAGGGACCTCCAGAGATCATCCAGTTCAACCCCACTGCCAGAGCAGGATCACCCAGGACAGGTCACACTGGAACACATCCAGGCAGGTTTGAAAGTCTCCAGAGAAGGAGACTCCACAGCCTCTCTGTCAGCCTGCTTCAGGGCTCCAGAACCCTCACAGCACAGCAGATTCTCCCAGTGCTGAGGTGGAATCTCCTGTGTTCCAGCTAGCACCCATTGCTCCTTGTCCTGGCACTGGGCACCACTGCCAAGAGCCTGGCACCTTCCTCTGACACCTCCCTCTCATAATGATAGTCATTGATTAGATCCTCTCCAGACTAAACAGCCCCAGGGCTCTCAGTCTTTCACAGAATCACGGAAATATTCAGGTTGGAAAAGACCCTCAGGAGAACCAAGTCCAACCATTAACCCTACTCTACAAGGGTCACTCCTAAACCATATCCCCAAGCACCACATCCAAACCACCTTGAAACACCTCCAGGCTTGGTGACTCCACCACCTCCCTGGGCAGCACATTCCACTCCCTGACCACTATGCCTGGGAAAATTTATTTCCTACTGTCCAGTCTGAACCTACCCAGTCCTAGCTTGAGGCCATTCCCTCTTGTTCTGTCACTAATGACCTGTGAGAGAGACCAGCAGCAGCCTCTCCACAATCTCCCATCTGATACTTGTAGAGAGCCATGAGGTCTCCTCTCAGCCTCCTCTTCTCCAAATAACCATCCCCAGCTCCTTCAGTTGCTTTCATCAGATTTATTTGCCAGGCCCTTCCCCAGCCTGTTCTGCCATTCCAGCCTGTCTGCTTCTGAGCAAACTAGCCGGAGCTGACATTGAGATAAGCAAAACTAATTAGTGCATGTGCTTTTGAAGCCTAATAACATCTCTTTTCCTTACTAACTGCCTTTCTCTCTCTCTCTAACCCCTTTTTGGGAAAAAAGGGAGGTAGGGGAGGAGAGAGGGGTTACATGGAGGGAAACCGTCCTCTCGAGGAGGGAATTTTGTTGTGTTATTTTTCTTTGCTGTATATTTCTGTATATATTTTGTAAATACTGTATACACTGTGTTACATATAACCTGCATTCCATATATGCTTGTAAATATATCTTTGCTTCTCCGACTGAGTTTAGCTGTGGTTTCTTTCTCTGTGGGGGAGGGAGAGCTAGGCCCTCTCTCAACCTACCACACAGGGGACAGCTGCAGAAACATTGACGTTGGAAAACATCCTCAGGAGCACGAAGTCCAACCATTTACCCTGTTCTACAAGGGTTACCATATCCCCCAGCACCACATCCAAACCACTCTGAAACACCTCAAGGCTTGGTAACTCCACCACCTCCCTGGGCAGCACATTCCAGTCCCCGACCACTCTGGATGGGAATTTTTTTTCCTTCTGTCCAGTCTGTTCCTACCCAGTCCTAGCTTGAGGCCATTCCCTCTTGTTCTGTACTAATGACCTGTGAGGAGAGACCAGCAGAGCCTCTCCACAACCTCCTTTCAGGTTGTTGTAGAGAGCCATGAGCTCTCCCCTCAGCCTCTTCTTCTCCAAACTAACCATCCCCAGCTCCTTCAGTTGCTCTTCATCAGATTTATTCTCCAGGCCCTTCCCCAGCTCCTTGCCCTCCTCTGCCCTGGCTCCAGCACCTCCACATTTCTCTTGGATGGAGTTGCCCAAAACTGGACACAACACTCAAGGTGTGGGTTCACCAGAGCTGAGTCCCAGGGGAAATCCCCTCCCTGCTCCTGCTGGACACAGCATTTCTGATCCCAGCCAGGATGCCTTTGGCTTTCTTGGCAACCTGGGCACACTGCTGGCTCCTATTCAGCTGCTTGTCCATCAGCACCCCCAGATCCCTTTCTCCCAGACAGTCCTCCAGCCACACTACCTCTGGAGCATTGCTTGGGGTTGTTGTGACCCAAGTGCAGGACCTGGCACTTGGCCTTCTTGAAGCTCCTCCTGATGATGTTGGCCATGGATCCAATCTATCCAAGTCTCTCTGCAGAGCCTCCCTACCCTCATGCAGATCAACTCTGCCACCCGCCTCGGTGTCATCTCCTGACTCACTGCTGACTCACTCTGTGTCTTCATCAAGGTCATCAATAATGATGTTCAACAGAAGTGGTCCCAACACTGAGCCCTGAGAAACACCCTTGTGACCTGCCACCAGCTGGATTCAACTCCACTGAGCACCATCCTTTGGGCCCTTTCACCCAGCCAGGGCTGTATTCAGCAGAGTATTGCTCATCCAAGCCAGGAGCAGCCACTTTGCCCAGGAGAATTCTGTGGGGAGCAGTGCCAAAGGCTTTTGGAAACTCTAGGGAGACAATAGCCACAGCCTTGCCCTCATCCAACAGTCACTCATCCTGTCAGAGAAGGAGATCAGGTGGGTCAGGCGGGACCTGCCCTTCCTAAACCCATGCTGACTGGGCCTGATCCCCTGCTTGTCCTCTCCAGGTCATGTAATGGTGCTGGAGATGCTCTGCTACATGCCCTGCCCTGCTACTGAGCTCACACTGCCAGCTCTATAGTTTCCTGGATCCTCCTCTCTTCCTTTCTTGGAGCTGGGTGTCACATTTGCTGCTCTCCAATACCCTGGGATCTCCCCAGTGAGCCAGGACTCCAGGACAACAATGGATAGTGGCTTGGCCACAGAGATATTCAAGTCCCTTCCTCATCCTCCTAGCCTCTGTTGGACTCTCTCCAGCAGATCTCTGTCTTTCTTGACCTGGGAATCCCCAAACTGCAGGGACAGTTTGGACAGGAAGGGCCCAGTGCTGTATTGGGACAGGATTAGGCTTTCAGAGTGTACTGGGACAAGGCCCAGTGTTCCTGGGAGAGGCCATGGGGTCAGCTTTTACTGGGAGGTGTCCAAGACTTTACTAGGAGGCCCAGGGTATCCTGTTAGTACGGGGAGGGAGCCCAGTCTGTACTGGGAGAGCTCAAAGCGGTTCAGGTTGTACCTGGAGGTGCCCCAGGCACCACTGATCAGGGGATCAGTTTGCAGGGATGGGTCCTGGTCTGTGCTGGGATGGAATCAGGGTTTCAGGAGATGCACTTTGTACTGGGATGAGACTCAGACTGTGCTGGGAGATGGCAATGGGATCCCATTTGGACCAGGATCAGGCCACAGCTGCCCTGGGATCAGGATATCCACTTTGTGCTGTGCTGGGTGCAGCTGGAGCTGGGAAGGGGTCCAAGGGATGCACTTTCTCCTGGCCCAGGAAACTGTATGGGAGATGGCAAAGTAATGCAGTTTGTCCTGGGATAAGACCACATCTGAGCTGGGAGGGGTTCAGGAGATGCAGTTTGTACTGAGATGTGACCAGGCATGAGATTTAACACATCCAAGTGCCGGGTTCTGCACATTGGCCACAACAACCCCATGCAGAGCTACAGGCTGGGTCAGAGTGGCTGGAGAGCAGCCAGGTGGAGAGGGACCTGGGGGTGCTGGTCGATGGTAGGCTGAACATGAGCCTGCAGTGTGCCCAGGCAGCCAAGAGGGCCAATGGCATCCTGGCCTGCATCAGGAACAGTGTGGCCAGCAGGAGCAGGGAGGTCATTCTGCCCCTGTGCACTGCACTGGTTAGGCCACACCTTGAGTACTGTGTCCAGTTCTGGGCCCCTCAATTTTGGAAGGAGGTTGACTTGCTGGAGTGTGTCCAGAGAAGGGCAACCAAATTGGTGAGGGGTTTGGAGCACAGCCCTGTGAGGAGAGGCTCCAGGTTGCTTAGCCTGGAGAAAAGGAGACTCAGGGGTGACCTTATCACTCTCTACAACTACTGAAGGGAGGTTGTAGACAGGCAGAGGTTGGTCTCTTCTCCCAGGCAAGCAGTACCAGAACAAGAGGACACAGTCTCAGGTTGCACCAGGGGAGGTTTAGGTTGGATGTGAGGAAGAAGTTCTATTGGAATGGGCTGCCTGGGGAGGTGGTGGAGTCACCATCATTGGAGGTGTTCAGGAGGAGACTTGATGGGGTGCTTGGTGCCATGGGTTAGTTGTTTAGGTGGTGTTGGATTGGTTGACAGGTTGGGCTCAATGATCTTAAAGGTCTCTTCCAACCTATTCTATTCTATTCTATTCAGGTGTGTACTTGGAAGGGTTAAAAGGATCCCAACTTGTGCTGAGCAGAGCCCAGAATGTCCTAGAATGTGGTCAGGGAATGCAGCTTGTACTGGAACAGGGTCCAGGCTGTACTGGGAGGTCATGAGGGTGTGCAGTTTGTATTGGGGTGGATGCGTCCAGTACTGGGAAGGCAGACAGAAAATAGATTCTGTGCTGTGCTGGGACCCAGGCTGCAGTGCTGGAGGACAGTATGAACCAGTTTCTGTGAGGATGAGGCCGTATCTGTACTGAGAGGGGTTAAAGGAACCATGTTTGGACTGAGTCTATACTGGAAGGGGGTCAGGGTATCCGGTATGGACTCTGAGTAGGTACAGTGTGTAATGGGAGGGAGTTGGGCTATGAAGGTATGAGGAGACCTCCTGTTCTGATGGCAGATGCTGCTCTGGAGCACAGCTCTGTCCACACAGCAGCCCTGGCTTCTCTCTGCCTGCAGTCCCAGCACTGCCACACAGCAGCACAGTGCCCAAGCTGCCAGAGCACTCAGGCCTTGCCCCAGCAACAGAGGCTCAGCAGGAGAGGGTGGAAGGGAAAGAAAGAGCAGCTCAGCACAGCGCAAGCTCTGGGGCTGCGTGGCACTGTTGCTGTGCTGGGACTCTGCCCCTCCACCTCTGCACACAGGCACTGCCCTGCAGCTCCACAGAAAGCCTTGGAGGAAGCAACTCAGAGAAACAACTCCCTGCAGGGTCCTTTATTTTGTTGAACACCCAGGGAGCACAGCTCCTCATGTCTGAAGCCTCTGGGTCACACCACACAGGACAAACACTGAACCAGATAATGGTCTGAAGAAAGACATTTGTGTGGGCAACAACATTCTCACAAGGGGAACGGCACCAGCAGCAGCCAGAACCCAAGCAGCCAGCCTGGGTCTGCACTGAATGACATCAGAACTGCTCTGGCAGGGGAAGACAAAGAGTTATTGCTTCTGAAAGCAACCAGGGATCAGTTGGCTGCAGGGCAGCCTTGAGCTCCTGGTTCCTCAGGCTGTAGATGAGAGGGTTCACTGCTGGAGGCACCACTGAGTACAGAACTGACACCACCAGGTCCAGGGATGGGGAGGAGATGGAGGAGGGCTTCAGGTAGGCAAAGAAGCCAGTGCTGATAAACAGGGAGACCACAGCCAGGTGAGGGAGGCAGGTGGCAAAGGCTTTGTGGCGTCCCTGCTGAGAGGGATCCTCAGCACTGCCCTGAAGATCTGCACATAGGACACCACAATCAACACAAAACAGAAAAAGCCCAAACAGACACTGGCCACAAGAAGCCAAAGTTCCTTGAGGTAGGATGTGGAGCAGGAGAGCTTGAGGATCTGGGGGATTTCACAGAAGAACTGGTCCACAGCATTGCCCTGGCAGAGGGGCAGGGAAAATGTATTGGCTGTGTGCAGCAGAGCATAGAGAAAGCCACAGGCCCAGACAGCTGCTGCCAGATGGAGACAAACTCTGCTGCCCAGGAGGGTCTCATAGTGCAGGGGTCTGCAGATGGCAACGTAGCGATCATAGGACATGGTGGTGAGGAGAAAATACTCTGCTGAAATGAAAAAGAAAAAGAAAGACCTGTGCAGCACATCCTGCATAGGAGATGTCCCTGGTGTTCCACAGGGAATTGGACATGGATTTGGGAACTGTGGTGGAGATGCAGCCTATGTCAGTGAGAGCAAGGTTGAAGAGGAAGAAGTACATGGGGGTGTGGAGGTGGTGGTCCCAGGCTATGGTGCTGATGATGAGGCCATTGCCCAGCAGGGCAGCCAGGTAGATGGCCAGGAAGAGGCAGAAGTGCAGGAGCTGCAGCTGCCTTGTGCCGGGAATGGCAGGAGGAGGAAGTGGGTGATGGAGCTGCTGTTGGCCATCTGCTGCCTCTGGCCATGGAGACCTGTCAGGAGGGAAAGGCAGTGACAAGTTAGGGCACACTTCTCTCAGCCTCATTGTCACCCCTGTCCCTGAGATGCATGAGGAATGGATCAGCTCAGTACCATCACTACCAAGCCATGGCAGAGTTCATCACAGCTTCAAATGCAGAAGGGACCCAGAACTGCCATGAAGATTCCTCTGGTGTCAGAACAGAACCAACACAACCAACAGAACCAACAGCCCAATCCCAGGGAACAAGAGTCCCAATGTGGTGGGTTGAAATTTCCCCCCAGCATTATCTTTGCCAGAGCAGCTCAGTTAGAAACAAATGAAGCTCTATTGACAAGCAAGAGCTACACTCTACAATGGAATGCAATGAACAGGTACAAAACATACAGCAGTGACAATATTAGACAGGTATTTACAATTAGCAAATTAATGAAACCCCCCTGGTCAGAGACCAGGGAAGCTGTTCCTCTGTCCCTACTCCTTACACCCCTGCTCCAGAGATAAAGGAAGAGTTGAGAGAGAAAAAAACAGTGGGTTAGACTTAGCCAAGGGCAGCCAAAGCAGGTGATCTCTCCTGAGCGAAGCAAAACAGCTGAGATGAGAAGAGAGAGAATTGTTATCACAGTATCACAGTATAACCAAGGTTGGAAGAGACCCCAAGGATCATCAAGTCCAACCTGTCCCAACAGACCTCACAACTAGACCATGGCACCAAGTGCCACGTCCAATCTCCCCTTGAACACCTCCAGGGACGGTGACTCCACAGCTCCTCTGATTCCAGATATTTATCCAATGAATTTGTTTAGAATATCTTTTCTTTTCCTTTTCACACCCAAGAGTGATCTATTTATTTTGTTTCTACTTTTCTGCTCAAAATCTGTACCTAAATTTTAAAGGCATTACCTAAAACCACCACACCCATGGAGAGGTGGAGAAACAGGGAGCAGGCCTGCAGTGCGGCAGAGACAGTGAAGGGAAGAGAGAAAGGCAGAGGGGCTGGGGGTGAAGCCTTCTCCTTCCCCAGCTCTGCTCACTGCTGCTCACAGGATGGAACTGAAGGGCTTTGGTCCTCCTTCTGTGTGCACACTCCAGGAGCCTTCAGCTGAGCATCAGCTGCCGAGATGGAGATGTCTCCGAGGAGCTACAGCTGAAGCGTCCTGCACCCACAGCCTCACTGTGTCAGTGACTGCAGTGACTTCTCCTCCAGTGAGCTCTCAGTCACCCTCCCAGTCCTGGACACCTTGAAGCTCTCTCTGCCTTCCTCATCTCCCTGAGATCCTCTGGCAGTGTCCTCAGCCCTGCTGTGCTGTGCAGAGGAGCTGCTCCTGGCCACAGCTGTCTCCTGAAGCGCTGCCTGCTTGCCTGCAGCTCCATCCAGCAAAGGAGTCCGGCCCAATAGGGCCGCAGAGGAACAGCCCAAGCCTTTTTAATAACTCCTCTGGTAGCTTTTGGTGCCTGTAAACCTCAGAGATTCAGAGGAAGCTGATGAAACCTCTGCAGATGTCAAAGTCAGATTCAAACTCTGAAGTTTCTTCTACTCTTAATGGGTCCTGAAGCATCTGGGAAAGGGTCCCCAGGTCTGGTTAGAGCAGAAGGAGACAGTGGATGCAAGGAATCGTCGCTGGAGGCACTGAAGCATCTCCAGGCTATGGGGAGAGCAGAGAAGTGAGGCAGTGCTGACAGGTCAGGACAAGCAGCTCAAGGTGGCTCTGCTGCTGAGGAAACCTGGAGGGGTTTCATGATCCAAAGGGCAAGCCCTGACCCCAGCCCTTGGCAAGGCAGATCCTGTCCCTAACCTGTGGCTCTGAGCTCTACTGGGGTAGTGGGGAGTGAGGATGAGCAGTGAGCAGGATAGGACCTTGTCAGGTTTTGCTGTGGTTTGCTTGCAAAGAGACAACTCCTGCTGAAAAGGAATGAAAGGTACCTTTAAAAATCATTTATATCAGATGCTTTGTGCAATAAAAACCTCTCCAATTAGCTGCATAAATCTTGGCAATAATTAGAGGTTCAGCAGTATTTAATGAGCCCCATGGAGTATTTGGGGCTGATTACATCATCCTTAGGTACTTCCAGGAGACTCTGCCAAGGTACTGCCAAGAAGCCTCTCAACGAGTCCAAGTCAGAAGCAAACTCCAAAGTACCTTGAAGCACTGATTGGCCTCACTGAGGCTTGTTACTGACAAAGGCTCCCCAGGGACTCGTTAGAGAGCTTGTTAGAGGCAGGATTGCAGGGAGACAAAGTCAAAGTACAGGGCAGAAAAACTTGCCTTTCGTCTAGGAAGCAGAAAGGCCAAGCCCTGACCACTGCCCTTGCAATACAAGAACCTCAAAGCCTCAAAGCCAAGTTTCTCCTCACAGGCCTTGGTGGCAGAGGCAAGTGCCAGAGCCAAGGGCACAAAGACCTTGGTCCTGTTGGGCCTCTCAGCCTTGCCAGAACCCTTGGCCGTCCCTACTGCAGCCTCTCCTACACTGTCCCATGCCTGCAGCTCTTTCCCCTCAGGCTGCTGGTACAAATCTTGCTTTCCCACCCAGCTCTTCCCCTGCCATTTCCATCCCTTCCCTGAGCTGTCTCAGCTCTCCCTGCCATTTCCTGACACCTCTGGATGGCCTCATGCATAGCAGCTCTGCCCTTTGACGGCCATTTCTTTGGCCTCATCTCCATTCTGAACCTTCCAAGATGCACTTTGTGGAGGTTGTGGTCTCTTCCCACTCCCCAGAAGAGCTCCATCCTCTCTGAAACCACCCTTCAGCCATGTGCACACTGCTATGGCAGTGCCCTGAGCCTCCATTCAGCAGGCTGAAGAAGCCCAGCTCCCTCAGTCTCTCCACAGAGATGTCAACCCCCATCCTGGCAGATCTCCTCTGCAGTCTCTGAAGTTCCTCCCTTCTCTGTTGGACTGCAGAACCCTACCCCTAGACACCAAGCATCCAGATGTGGCCACAGCAGTGCTGAGTCCTGGGGAGGACAACTCCTGTGTCTGGGTGGCCACACTCCTCCTTCCACAGCCCAGCTGCAGTTGGCCTTCTTCCCTGTGTGCAGGGTCTGCTCCATCCCAGGGTATTTGGAATGACTCCTCCCAGATGCTCTGGTGCCTTTCTGACTGGGGATGGGACACACCAGAACCTCCATCTCCAAAGAACAGGCAGAGAGTTTCTACTGGGGTGGGGCCCAGTCTGTCAGGGAGTGGGAAAGGAGATATAGGTTGTATGGGAAAGAGACACAGATGAGTGGTTGGAAGGCTTCAGGTGGTGTAGCCTTTCCTGGGAGTGGGCACAATCTGTACTGGGAAGGAGTCCTGTTATGGCTGTTATTAATATTTAATAGTTGGCTGTTGGCAATGGAGAATGGAGTCAATATGGATGACCAATGTGATCTAGAATTGTTTGTTTATTAAGGGAACCTCTACAGCTTATATAGACTGGGAGAGCATCATTGGCATAGCTTCATTGGTTCCCCACGAGTGACCACACATCCTTCTCTTATAGATTGTTGGTCACACTACTAATGACACGTGAGGCTGTTGATGCAGGGGTGTGTCCTGTTATTCCCAGATAACTCTCTGTGTTTATAGCTACCAGTGCCCTGCTTTAGTTACATGCTGCAGGCACAGCACTGTTTTGCTACACTGCTAGCTACTTCTGCACTTATGCTGAGCATGGCCTACCACCATGTCAGGCTCTAGGCCTGCACTGCCAGATTGCTCACACCACTCGTCGCTGGCATTGCCACAAATCCCCCTTTTTTTTTTTTTGTGAGCAATCTGGTCATGGGAGTTGTTCCCATCCCATACAAGATACTCTTTGCAAATACAGAAGCAAGCAAGGTAAAGCTAAGCTGTATAGCAAAAGCAAAAGTCCTGTAGTGCAGCATGTCTAACAGAGTGATGTAACCTGTACAAGGCACAAAGCTTAAGGTGAACTAGTTACAATGTTCTGACAGAGCTGGCATAATCCATGGTCAAAGATAACAAACCTTGTAAAGAAGAACTTAGGTCTTAATAGTTCGATCTTTACATTTCACTCCTCTTATTGACAGAGAAGACTTGATTATGCCTGAACACATTGCACATAGAGATTGAGGCACAAATGTAATCCTTAGCACTGTCTTTTACAATCTGCCTTAGGGTTATGTTGCATCTTATTTTCTCTAGGATGGTCAAAAATCATTGTTTAATGGCAGCAAGATTTCTTTAATCTGTAAAGGTAGATCTGGCCAGGCTCTACCTTCACAGACAGAAAACTTGCAGGCAAACAGCAAGAGCAAAAAGAGCTTCATTGCATTGCCCAATATAAAATTACACAAAATAACGTGGTTTTGCTCATCCTAGTAATTCTCATCTCTTAACGTTCACACAACAGTTAAGCAGTCACGACACAGTTATAAGTTAGATGCTTTCTGTTGACATCTTGGATCATCGTGACAGTCGTTGAGATCAGCGCTAGGCAGGTTTGCTATTGTCATTTTCATGACAGTTGTGCAATGTGTCTTGTGGTGAGAGGGTTACAGCACTTCTAGGGTTGATGTTTCTAGGGTTACAGCATCTCTAGGGTTGCCATGAGCTAATTTTTTCTGCTCTGGGCGTATTCACTCTTTCCCCCCTTTTTTTTTTGTTTTTTCTTTTTTTGTTTCGTTTTTCATTTTTTGTTTTGCGAAATGTAAAGATGAAACTTTATCCCCTAGGATGTCTGCATTCAGAGGCACACTTAGTTAACAAGAGAGATGACAAAATTATCAAACAACCATAATATTCAGTCCTAGTTCACACAGTGCCATGGTACATTCTTCTGAGTGATGTTTGTGATCCCAGATGATCGATGTTGAACTTCATGGGCAATGCTGTGTCCTTGTGGTGAAGAGGGAGGTTATCACTTTATTACTTATGACTTATATTTATGAAAATTAATTTTTTATTATTATAAAATTGTCAATAACCGATGAATCACCAACTTATATACATGTTCTAGTGCATGTTCGTGAAATATATCCCATAACTGGCTTAGTATTATGATTAGAACTTATTTGAGCTAATTACAAGCTATTTCTATATTTATATGCAAGAAGGGTGCAGTTCTGCCGCTTGGCCACTAGATGGCGACTCGACGGACGTGCGCGGCTTCGGGTCGAGCTCAGACGGAGCTCTGTCCTGTGTGCCGCCGGTTCGAGACTGGGGTCTCGCAGAGCTGGCTTGCACGAGAGGACGGGCTGGTAGGGCTGGTCCGGAGACGAGCTGGTCCTCAGAGTTGATCCGCACCACACGGCGGGACGGCGATCGCCGGCAGACTTGCCTGGGGGACGCGGCGGTACGCGGATCTGCAGGGGCGGCCCCGGCTCGGCAAGTTCTCTCAGGCAGCAGCTTCTCGTCTGCTGGGCTCAAAGCAACAGCAGGATACCCGGAGCGGTCTGGGGGGGAGTTCAGTGCAGTGCAAGCACGAATGCTGCTGAGTAATCCCTGGAGTTAACAGGGGTTGGAGCGGCACGTGGCGCTCTTCTCTCCACTATAGTGGGGTTAAGCAATTACGCGGGGACCTGGCACGGTCAAGTCCCTTCTCCCCGATAATTAGGCAGATCTTACCCTCGGGGGTTGATCCAGTCCATGCAGTAGCGACGGGGGGGGGGGGGTTCCTCTCCCAGTCGTGTGACTGGCTGTGACAACGCTGGCTTCTCAGCTCAGCATGGTATCCTTCCTCTATGGAAATAATTCCTCCAGTCGCTTCTCACATGCAGATGCCTTGATATGCGTGCATGTATGTAACAGAAGCTAAACAATAAACTCAGTTGCAGAGGCAGTGGCTCGGACTTAACTCTCGAGCTAGCACAGAGACAGAAATGGAGGAGGAAGGCAGGAAGGCAGGAAAAGCACTTGTTTACTCACTGGGGTAATATTTATAGAATACCTCGAGGCTGGGTTTGACCAATGGGCATTCTCATAAACAACTGGCTTCAGCCTATGGGAAAGCATGAAGCTAGAATTCTTCCATATTTGGAGAATGCACGAGCACAGCATGCACCAGCAGCGTGCTAGCCTGGCTTTTGTCTTCCTCCTGAGGGAGGGGGAGCTTGCCCACATGCTGGGGCAAGATTCAATGTCTCGGCACAATGTGCCTTCACCACAGTCCTCATGGTCTTGATTCTTCTGCCGTTGTTTGTTGCGATGATCGCAGGTAGCAGGAAAGAAGGCTCGAGGTGACCTTATTGTGGCCATCCAGTATCTGAAGAGAGCCTACAAGAAAGCTGGGGAGGGACATCCTAGCATGTCAGGAAATGACAGGACTACGGAGAATGGAATAAGGCTGGGGATGGGAAGAGTCAGGCTGGATGTGAGGAAGAAATTCTTCACCCTGAGTGTGGTGAAGCCCTGGAATGGGTTGTCTACGGAGGTGGCCGAGGCCCCATGCCTGGAGGTATTCGAGACCAGGCTGGATGAGGCTCTAGCCTGCCTGACCCAGTGTGAGGAGTCCCTGCCCATGGCAGGGGGGTTGGAACTAAATGATCTTTGTGGTCCTTTCCAACCCTGACTCATTCTATGAGTCTATGATTCCACAAATTGTGTAACTCATTATTTGTTTTTAGTGTGAGCTATTGTCAAATTTTTAATTAATTTTCTATACTGAATTTATTAAATATTTATGTCTTTAATATTTTTATTTTTAATCTAATTCCTTTGTTTAATCTTTAATTAATTTTGGTGGCGGTTTTTTTGGTATTATTATTTTTACAGCTAATTTTGTAATATTTTTTAAATTAATTTTGTATTTTTTATTTGTAATTTTGTAATTTTTTTTTTCATTTTGTATTTTGCTTGTTTTATTATTTTTTATACTATTTTAATGTATTTTTATTTTTTATGGTATTTCATTTTTCATCTATACTATTTAATTTTTTTTCGTTATTGTTAATTTGTGTTGTTAATTGTAACCTAATTTTGACATATTTATTTTTTATTCTATTTTTTCCTTACTAACTCTAATCTAACTTTTATACAGTTTTTCTAATTAATTTTTGTTATTCTATATTTTATTCTAAATTTTGTTGTTGTTGTTGTTATTATTCTTTAAATTTTTATTATTATTTGTAACTTACTACTCATCATTTATTATTATTTTTAACTCACTACCTGTCATTTGTTTGTAAAATTTATTTCTTGTTTACTTTCCTAATTATTATTTGTATTTTGTTGTAATTTTTAATCTGTATTTTAATTTGTTATTCTAATCAATTTTTTATTTTTTTAATGTATTTTTTATCTGGTTTTTAATCTTTTATTTTGTTTGATCTTGTATCCTTTATTGTAATTATTTTTTATTTTGCATGTTTAGTTCCTTTAACCTATTTTCTATTTTAATTTTGTATTTTTGCTTTTTATTATATTTTGTAACCTTCTGCTTTTCTATTAATCCTTTTTATTATTATTGTGCATTTTAACTTTCTTGATGCCTTCTTTTTATAGAGTTTTTGTTTTAATCTAGTAGTCTTGATAATCCCTATTTTTTATTTATTACTAACAATTCTTATGTATTTGTCCACAGCTCTTTTGTCAGCAATCCTTATGATTTTTTAGCCTGTCATATTTTGTTTTTAATTTTTATTTTTATTGTTGCTCTTCTTGTTTATGATTCTGTTATTCAGTACTCTATTCTGTTATTTAGTACTCTATTTTGGTATTTAGTACTCTATTTTTTGTATCCAGAGGTTTTGTACTTTTGTTATATTTTGGTGTGTTTAAATTTTTTGTTCTTTGCACTTGTTACCTTGTTTTTGTTTACCATTTAAAAATTTCTTGTTCTTTGCACTTGTTACCTTTTTTGTTCACCTTTTTTTTTTGGTATTTTTTGTAGTCTATGTCTAAGAAGGAAATCTGAAGACGTTACATTAGCTAAAGAATACCCTAGAAAATGAATACCTATTCACTACAAACCTTAACATTATTACAATATTACATGGAGCTCCTTTGAAATGCCTAGGCACACAACTAAGAAGGTTTGAACCAAAAGAAAAATCTTACAAGGTGAACTCATCACTAAGTCCTTACACCTTGGTACAATTACTATGTATTAACTGCCTATAAGTACCAAATGCGTACCATTCATTATGCTTACCAGGAAAACTTAGCAGAACTCTAAATAACAAATCTCTTGAGAACATTGCAATCAGAAATGAAGAAATGAAGAAATTAGTACTGGAACTTTAAATCAGAGCAGAACTGTTGTCGACAAGAGTCGTACCAGAAATTTGTCCTTTGTCCAGGGGTGGTGGTTGGGGTGGGGGTGGCTAGCAAGGTGTACCCTAGTTACTATTGTTTTTCTGTATTAGGGTCTTAACAACTTGCAGCCTATTTTGTCTGAGCAAACATTGTCCCACCCAAACTGAATTATCTGTTTTCCATTTTAATTTGCTGAGCAGTAGCTGCTCCAGAAAAGGAAGAAAAACAAATTTGTACTCTGATTTAAGTCAGAGGCTGACTTAAGGCATGTCAGCCCATTAGAGCAACTGGAAGGGTTAACACAGATGGTCTTACAGTGACTGATTTGCAGTTGTTAAAGCTAATTGCTCTAGATCTTTGCTAACCCAGGTCGTGTGGATACCTTTTAATCCCATAACTTCAGCATTTGCCATGAGCAATGGCTAGTGACCATTCCATTTATGACGGGACATAATGATAATATTGTTTCCAGTATCCACAATCATTGAAATTTGTATAATTTGTCCACAAGGGTGTCTGACAGATACAATCTGTTCCGGTTTTCCCTTCTGGATTTTTAGGGCCAATGAGACATCAGGCATATCGGTGGAACCCGAGCCTTCTTTGCTCTAGGAATCCTGTTAGAAGTTTTAGGCACTCGGGACTCAAATGATATTAGCTGAACAATTTCTGTCCCAACAAGAGTGCTAACAGGAGAGGTAATGCTATAGAGCATAATTTTCATAGCCCAGTCATAATCAGAATGTATTGAACCGGGAATTGTAAGGATGCCCTGTCTAGAGGTAGACAACCTGCCAGGTAACAGAGCACAGGGTCTGTGACCCAAAGGACCGTATGAATTGAACTTGACAATGCTTTGTGGAATCAAAAGTGGTATGCGGCTGTTGGTAGTTCCGCTAGACACTGTCAGAGGATGGCTGTGAGGGGGAGGTGCGATCCAAGCATCCTGGTTTGGGGTCGTCGCGGGTATCTTCGTGCTGCGGGAGCAATCTCCCTATCTATGACAATCTAGAGTAAAATGATTAGATCTGTGACAGTGGACACTTTTGAGACTGTCCAGCAGTCAGGCAATTTTGATTTAAAGTACCTAAGTTTCCAGAAACACATTGATTTCCACTCAGGTTGTTTCCCTTCTGCAGTGGTCGTGCTGGTGGTTTCAGGCTGCTTCTATGGCTGTGGTGAGATACATTGCTGTTTGTCGGTGTTTCCTTCGTTGCTGCGTCCTTCGTTGTTATCCAGCAATCACGAGACAGTAGCACCTGTTGATACAATGCTGAAAACCTGTTCAGTTTTTTCATTGGCATTGTCAAATGCCAAAATATCCAGCATTTTTGCCTTCATATCATGAGTCAGATCTGAGTGACTTATGTAAGGTATCAACAAAGGAACCAAATGGCCGTTAGACCCTGCTGAGCAGTGAAAGGCACAAGGGTCAGAGTTATTGTCCTGAATTCTTGACCACTCTTTTTGATCGCTAAGTCCTGCCTTTATTACAAAGTCTTATCAGGAAGCTGCAGTTGCTGATATGGTCTAACAAAAGGCTTGCCCCATCGAGGTAGGTAGCAGTGACACCTTGTAAAAGGTCTGCTGGCTGCCGGGCGTGGCTTCCCAGGCATTTGCAAGTGAATTGCCACTTAATTGAGAAGTTGCAAGGCATAGTGATGTTTGTGACCCACTTGCGTGCTGACATGAGTTGGAAATCAGAGGGCACTGTCTTAGGATGTAGCTTTTTCGAAATCAGGAGATCATCCATAGACTTACAGGTGAGAAAGTCACAATAAGGCTATCTAATGAGAACAAAGGCCAAACCAGAGAATTCTGGCATGCCTGGGGCCATGCATTGATACCGGTGGGTGGAGTCTGCCTTAATCGATGACTCAGTAGGCGTAGGCTCTGTCAAGACCTCCGGATGTAAGTGAATTGTAAAGAAAACAATCCTTCAGATGAATAATAATCAGGTCCCAATTCGAGGGGACTGGGAGTTGTGGGGCCAGGTTGCAAGGCACCCATCTCCTCTATGATCAAGTCGATCGGTCTCAGAGCATGTAATAAACACCATTCGCTAACAGAAGTGACAAAAGGGATTAACAAATGCGTTGAAAACAACTGATTGATTACAGCAGTTGTGTATCCTGACTGTAACCCATAGGGAGCTATGGCTTGTCTAGCTTCCATTAGCATTTGTCAGTTCAGAGATTGTTAGATTCGTTGTTGACCACGGGAAACGCATATACAGACTGTGACTACATTTCCCATAATACCTTTCCACCAATGCAATGGGACAGTTCCTGTCCCTCCCGATCGATTTATCAGAACGCAATTGAAGCCACCGTCGTTGGAGTGCCATACTGTGTTGATAACTCCTGGAGTGTAGGGAGCAAGGGAGCGGGTATCGTCGCTGTAGCCACGGGGGCGGGAACCCGCACCGGAGCCGCCGGGGCCACCGGCATGGGGCGGAACGCCAGGAGAGTTGACGAAGCGGGCGCGGCCACCAGGGCCACCGCCAAGGGGATGGCCATGGGGATGGGGACTATCGCCGGAACCGCCGGGACGGGAACCCGCAGCGGAGCCGCCGGGGCTACAGGCATAGAGCGGAACGCCAGGAGAGCTTCCGGGGTGGGAGACGCTGCCAGGGCGGGTGCCGCTGCTGCTGGAATAAGCTCCGTCGCTGTGGTGGGAGCCACAACTGGGGTGACCAGGGCGCGTGGGTGGGGTATAGCCGCGAAAATGCCGTAGTCGGGTATCTGCTAACACTCCATCTTTCCCAAGAGGAGTTGTAGAGCAGAATCAGTAGAATCGGGTCTCCCAGTATCGGGCTTCCCGCCTTCCAAATCCAGGCCATCGCTAGAGGTATCAGAAGAAGATGTTGATGAAGAGGGTCGAAAACGCCGAGCCACAGGCTTCACTGTCTTTTTGCGGCTTTTTCTCTGCTTGGGGCGGGTGGCAGCGGTGGCGTCTAATAAAGAGGGTGTGGTCGCCAAGATGGCGGGCGTGGCGTCTCCTTTCTCTAATTCCTCCTGCGTAGTGACCTCCATTTTGATTTCGCGTGCCTTATCAGCTTGATCAGGATTCGCTTCTGCCGCTAATTGATGTGGCAGGAGCAGATTTTTCCGCGCAAAAGAAACGGCAATAGGAGAGCCGCGATTCGTGTAGAGGAAGGAGCGGGCGATTGAAATTGTGCGGATGCTGGCGGGCAGTATGCAGGGAGAGAGGAGGGGGGCGGAGGGCAGGGGATGCCTTCCGAATCTCCCGTGTTCGTCTCGGTTAGAAATAAATGCCACAGCCGAGTCAAAGTAAACTGCTCTGCTGTTTTCGATTGCAATGTATGTGACAGTCCGTCACACGGTGCTAGTGCGAAGAGCTTCTGTTTAAGTATTTAAGCACCTCATCCCACAGCTGGGCTGCAATCTCGTCCCGCGCTTCAGAAGTGAAAGCTCAGTTGCCACGGGGTTGATTCCGGGCGCAGGCTAATAGCCCGTTTAAGATCCCAGAATTGCCAGGAATGTCTCTCACAGAGAGAATAAGTTGGAGGGTGTTTTTGCACAGCCTCTTCTGTTTCGCGGCATGCTTCCCCTTGCCCCCCACCCAGCCGCTCGCCGGATCCAAGGCGAGATTCACTTCCTTTGTGAGTGCGCACTGCTATTTTTAGCACCGGGGCAGTGCTGTGTGCGGCCGGCTCTCCGTAATCACTCGGACATACCTCTTTATGCTGAGTCGTGCAGCATCGTCAGGGCCGAGGACTCCCAATCCACGTTGGGCACCAGATAAAGCCAGATATGGTGACGACGGAGGTTCTTGGAATCAATACGGCTGACCAATATGATCGGGTATTGATCCTTTATTGTTCCAGTTTTACAGGCCTATGGCTCAGGCCTATGGTGAAAGCATGGTGCAGTAAAGCATGGAAGGAGAGGAGACAGGACAGGCAGGAAAGAAGAAGAAGTGCATAGCAAGGAAACTGCTACAATTTATATAACCTTGTGTCGTAGTTTGGGCTGGGTGCCCTCTGCTACAGGGGTCTTTCCTGTGTCCAGAAGTCCATCCCAGTGGGTGGACTCAGGAAATTAGGTATTTCTACCATAATCCCTTGCACCACTATAAATTTTGTGGTGGGGTCTGGCACTTCCTCTTTCCTTCCCTCTCTGAGACTTGGTAACTGGGGGAGAGATCTCCCGGCCATGGGCCTGATTGGGCCCAAGGCCACAGGGGGATGGGCAATCTCAGGCCTGGCCAGCTGAGACTAGCCCAGCAGAGGGAGGGGGAAGAAGGAGCCCTGGGGGTTTTGGATGCACCCTCAGGTGGGGATGGGATCTTTCTTTGTCACTGCGCTTTGGGTTTTCTGTAACATTCACTGCTTTCTATTTAAACTTTCATCACTTTTGCAATCCGTTTGCCTGAGTCGTTATTTCTGCCTGTGGTGGGGAGGGGATCTGCCCCAACCCATTACATTTTGGCGCCCAACGTGGGGCCAACTGCAGCTCGGATTGCAAAAGATGGAGAGTTTAAATTTAGTTCTGGGCGTCGGTTTGGGTTTGGAAAGTTGGGGCTCAGGTTTTGTGTTACCGGGGCGACTGTGTGAACTCCTGTGGACTGCAGAAGGATACCTGGTGCGTGGCTGATGGCATGGAAGTCCCTCCTGTTGCTTGGGAACAGCGAGGGGTGGTTCTTTCTGTGACTTTCTGCCCAGGGTAGCTTAAGAATGCTCGAGTAGCCTAAGAAGGCGAGACCTGCCTTCTCCTCGTTCTCTGCGGAGCGGCGGGGAGTGGAGGAGGGGCAGCGGCAAGCAGAGCGTGGTCGGCCCGCGGCCGCTGTGGGGGGCGGACACCCGCGGTGAGTGGGCAAGCGACTGCTGGAGGTGACTCGGACTCTGCATCGCGGCGACAGAGACGGCGGGGGCCGGGCCGGACCGCGTTCAAGCGGCGGTGGCGGCGGCACCGCCCGAGCCGGGCTGCGTTCAGGCGGCGGCGGCAGCTGTAAATCTTCCCCTGGTGTTTTCGGACGTGTTCCGAAAATGGCGCCGAGCACCTGGCTCCGCCTCCCTGCTTCTTCAGCGGGCTGTGGCGCAGCTCCTCCCTCTGCCGGGGGTGGAGGTTGTGCAGCCGGATGCTGTCCTGCCTCGGTACGCGAGCGCCCAGACGGGGGGGTGCGGAGTGCCTTTGACATGCATCCGTGTAGCTTTGGTCCGCGTGAAAGCGGTTGGCTGCGGCACCCTGGATGGATTGAAAAAGGCAGTCGTGGAGCCGGATTGTTCCGACTGGCCTGCCCCAGGGGTGGAGAATTTGCCTCTGAATAGGAGAGTAAAGGTTTGGCTGAGAAGTTGTGAGGTATTTCCAGGTGACCAGGATGTCCCAAGGAGTCCACAAGGATTCACACTGCAGGAGAAGGACTGCGTTGCTGGGAGGTTCCATCACATGAGGAAGAACCACTGGAATGGACTGATGCTTGAGCCTGAATGAGACTGTTTGAGTGGACGCCCAGATGAAGATATGGACTCCGCCGGACATGTCATCAGAAGTTTTCTGATCTGATGATGTGTTTGGGTGCAGGGATTATGGTATGAAATAAGGGGTGGCTCCTGTCGTATTTTGGGCTGGGTGCCCTCTGCTACAAGGGTGTTTCCTGTGTCCAGAAGTCCATCCCAGTGGGTGGACTCAGGAAATTAGGTATTTCTACCATAATACCTTGCACCACTATAAATTTTGCGGTGGGGTCTGGCACTTCCTCTTTCCTTCCCTCTCCGAGACTTGGTGACTGGGGGAGAGATCTCCCGGCCATGGGCCTGATTAGGCCCAAGGCCACAGGGGGATGGGCAGTCTCAGGCCTGGCCAGCTGAGACTAGCCCAGCAGAGGGAAGGGGAAGAAGGAGCCCTGGGGGTCTTGGATGCACCCTCAGGTGGGGATGGGATGGGATGGGATAGCATTTTGGAGGGCTTTGTCTGGGGGTGTCAGGGTTTTGGGGGACTACTGGAGGGGTCTGAATAGGATCATTGCAGGGTAAAAAGGACGAGCTGGGTTGTGCTTTGGGCGGGGGGGGCAATGATTTGGGGGTCTGTGGAGCATGAGTGGGGGGTCCAGGCAGAGTCTAAAGGGTTTGAGGATGTGCATAAGGGTCCTTGGTATACCCTAGGGGTTCGTCTGGGGGTGTCAGTATTTTGGGGGGCTTCTGGAGGGATCTGAATGGGATCGTCGCAGGGTGCAAAGGACAGGCTGGGCTCTAGGTTGGATGGGGGGCAATGACTAGTGGGGCTCTGGGGGGTGATTGGGCGGTCCAGTCTGGGTCCAAAGGGTTTGAGGATGTCTGGAAGGGTCCCTAGCATTTGAGAGAACTTGGTCTGGGGGTGTCAGGGTTTTGGGGGGGGCTACTGGAGGGGAATGAATGGGATCACCGCAGGGTAAAAAGGACGAGCTGGGTTCTGGGTTGGGTGGGGGGTAATGATTTGGGGGCTCTGGGGGGTGCAGTATGCGTCCAAAGGGTTTGAGGATGTCTGGAAGGGGCATTGGCATTTGGGAGGGCTTTGTTGGGGGTGTCTGGGTTTTGGGGGGATCTGTGGGGAGGGGTCAGAATGGGATCGTTGCAGGGTAAAAAGGAGAAGGTGGGAAGTGGGCAGGAGGAGAAGGTATGGTTTGGGGGCTGTGGGGGTGAATTTGGGGGTCCAGTCTGGGTCCAAAGGGTTTGAAGATGTCTGGAAGGGTCCCTAGCATTTGGGAGGGCTTTGTCTGGGGGTTTCAGGGTTTGGGGGGCAACTGGAGGGGCCTGAACGGGATTGTTGCAGGATAGAAAGGATGAGCTGGGTTGTGGGTTGGGTGGTGGGCAATGATTTGGGGGACTCTGGGGGTGTTTGGGGGGTGCAGTCTGGGTCCAAAGGGTTTGAGTATGTCAGGAAGGGGCTCTATGATTTGGGAGTGCTTTGTTTGGGGGTGTCAGGGGTTTGGGGGGATCTCTTGGGAGGGGTCTGAATGGGATCGTTGCAGGGTAAAAAGAAGGAGGTGGAAAGTGGGCAGGAGGGGAAGGTATGGTTTGGGGGGCTGTGGGGGTGGATTCAGGGGTCCAGTCTGGGTCCAAAGGGTTTGAAGATGTCTGGAAGGGTCCCTAGCACTTGGGAGGGCTTTGTCTGGGCGTGTCAGGTTTTTGGGGAGGGCTACTGGAGGGGTCTGAATGGGGTCATTGCAGGGTAAAAAGGACGAGCTGGGTTGTGGGTTGGGCGGGGGCAATGATTTGGGGGGCTCTGGAGAATGATTGGGAGGTCCAGGAAGAGTCCAAAGGGTTTGAGGGAGGGCAGAAGGGTCCTTGGTATATCCTAGGGGTTTGTCGGGGGGTGTCAGGGTTTAGGTGAGGCTACGGGTGGGGTCTGAATGGGATCATTGCAGGGTAAAAAGGAGGAGGTGGGTTCTGGGTTGGGCGGGAGGCAATGATTAGGGGGCTCTGGGGGATGATTTGGAGGATCCAGGCAGGCTGAAAAGGGTTTGAGGGTGTGCAGAAAGGTCCTGAGAATTCCATAGGGGATCGTCTGGGGGTGTCTGGGTTTTGTGGGGATCTCTGGGGAGGGGTCTGAATGGGATCGTTGCAGGATAAAAAGGAGGAGGTGGAAAGTGGGCAGGAGGGGAAGGTATGGTTTGGGGGGCTGTGGGGGTGGATTTGGGGGTCCAGTCTGGGTCCAAAGGGTTTGAGGATGTCTGAAAGGGTCCCTAGCATTTGGGAGGACTGTCTGGGTGTGTCAGGGTTTTGGGGGGGCTACTGGGGGGCCTGAAAGGGATCGTTACAGGGTAAAAAAGATGAGCTGAGTCTTGGGTTGGGCGGGGGTGGAATGATTTTGGGGGCTCTGGAGCATGATTGGCGGGGTCCAGGCATAGTCCAAAGGGTGTGAGAGTGGGCCAAAGGCTCCTTGGTATACCCTAGGGTTTCGTCTGGGGGTGTCAGGGTTTGGTGGGGCGATGGGGGGGTCCTGAAGTGGATCCTAGCTGGCCTGAAACGATGAGCTGGGAACTGGTCGAAGGCGGGTGGGAGCATGGATTTCAATGGGCTGAGGTCCCTGGGGTTGCAGGCAGGCTACAAACGGCTGTAGGTTGTGCAGAAGAGTCCCTAGCATTTGGGAGAGCTTTGTCTGGGGTGTCAATGTTTTGGCGGGGCTACTGGAGGGGTCTGAATGGGATCGTTGCAGGGTGAAAAGGACGAGCTGGGCTCTGGCTTGGGCGGGGGGCAATGATTTGGGGGGCTCTGAGGGATGATTGGGCAGTCCAGGCAGGTTGAAATGGGTTTGAAGATGTCAGGAAGGGTCCCTACGAGTTGGGAGGGGGTCATCTGGGAGTGTCAGGGTTTTGGGGGGTACATGAGGGGTGTTGAAGCGAGTGGTAGTGTGACAAAGAAACAAGGTGAGAAGTGGTCAAAGTCGTGGAGCATGGATTTGGGGGGCACTGGGGGGGGGATTTGAGGGTGCATGCCAGAGCCAAAGGTTTTCAGGGCGTGCAGAAGAGTCCCTCCAATTCTGTAGGGGTTTGTCTGGGGGTGTCAGGGGTTGGGGGGGATCTCTGGGGAGGGGTCTGAATGGGATCATTGCAGGGTAAAAAGGAGGTGGAGAGTGGGCAGGAGGGAAGGTATGGTTTGGGGGGCTGTGGGGGTGGATTTGGGGGTCCAGTCTGGGTCCAAAGGGTTTGAAGATGTCTGGAAGGGTCCCTAGCATTTCGGAGGGCTTTGTCTGGGGTGTCAGGGTTTTGGGGGACTACTGGAGGGGTCTGAATAGGATCATTGCAGGGTAAAAGCACGAGCTGGGTTGTGTTTTGCGGGGGGGGGGCAATGATTTGGGGGTCGGTGGAGCATTATTGGGGGGCCAGGCAAAGTCTAAAGGGTTTGAGGATGTGCATAAGGGTCCTTGGTATACCCTAGGGGTTCGTCTGGGGGTGTCAGTATTTTGGGGGGGCTTCTGGAGGGATCTGAATGGGATCGTCACAGGGTGCAAAGGACAGGCTGGGCTCTAGGTTGGATGGGGGGCAATGACTAGTGGGGCTCTGGGGGGTGATTGGGCAGTCCAGTCTGGGTCCAAAGGGTTTGAGGATGTCTGGAAGGGTCCCTAGCATTTGAGAGAACTTGGTCTGGGGGTGTCAGGGTTTTGGGGGGCTACCGGAGGGGAATGAATGGGATCACCGCAGGGTAAAAAGGACGAGCTGGGTTCTGGATTGGGTGGGGGGTAATGATTTGGGGGGCTCTGGGGGTGCAGTATGCGTCCAAAGGGTTTGAGGATGTCTGGAAGGGGCATTGGCATTTGGGAGGGCTTTGTTTGGGGGTGTCTGGGTTTTGGGGGGATCTGGGGGGAGGGGTCTGAATGGGATCGTTGCAGGGTAAAAAGGAGAAGGTGGGAAGTGGGCAGGAGGGGAGGTATGGTTTGGGGGGCTGTGGGGGTGGATTTGGGGGTCCAGTCTGGGTCCAAAGGGTTTGAAGATGTCTGGAAGGGTCCCTGGCATTTGGGAGGGCTTTGTCTGGGTGTGTCAGGGTTTTGGGGGCTACTGGTGGGGTCTGAATGGGATCGTTGCAGGGTGAAAAGGACGAGCTTGGCTCTGGCTTGGGCGGGGGGCAATGATTTGAGGGGCTCTTGGGGGGGATGCAGGGGATCCAGGCAGGCTGAAAAGGGTTTGAGGGTGTGCAGAAAGGTCCTGAGAATTCAATAGGGCATCGTCTGGGGGTGTCAGTATTTTGGGTGGGGGGGTAGGGAGTCCTGATGTGGACCATAACGGGCCTGAAATGATGAGCTGGGAACTGACGAAGGCAGAGGGGGAGCATGGATTTCGGGGTCTGGGGGCTTCTGGTGGAGTCCATGTAGGCTACAAACGTCTTTAGGTTGTGCAGAAGGGTCCCTAGCATTTGGGAGGACTTCGTCTGGGGGTCTCAGGGTTTTGGGGGGCAACTGGAGGGGCCTGAACGGGATTGTTGGAGGATAGAAAGGACGAGCTGGGTTGTGGGTTGGTGGTAGGCAATGATTTGGGGGACTCTGGGGGTGTTTGGGGGGTGCAGTCTGGGTCCAAAGGGTTTGAGGATGTCTGGAAGGGGCTCTATGATTTGGGAGTGCTTTGTTTGGGGGTGTCAGGGGTTTGGGGGGATCTCTTGGGAGGGGTCTGAATGGGATCGTTGCAGGGTAAAAAGAAGGAGGTGGAAAGTGGGCAGGAGGGAAGGTATGGTTTGGGGGCTGTGGGGGTGGATTCAGGGGTCCAGTCTGGGTCCAAAGGGTTTGAAGATGTCTGGAAGGGTCCCTAGCACTTGGGAGGGCTTTGTCTGGGTGTGTCAGGGTTTTCGGGGGGGCTACTGGAGGGGTCTGAATGGGGTCATTGCAGGGTAAAAAGGACGAGGTGGGTTGTGGGTTGGGTGGGGGGCAATGATTTTGGGGGCTCTTGGGGGGGATTTGGGGGATCCAGGCAGGTTGAAAAGGGTTTGAGGGTGTGCAGAACGGCCCTGAGAATTCCATAGGGGATCGTCTGGGGGTGTCAGGGTTTTGGGGGGGGCGATGGGGGGTCCTGAAGTTGACCATAGCTAGGCCAGAAAGGACGAGCTGGGAACTGGACGAAGGCAGTGGGGGAGCATGGATTTCGGGGGGCTGGGGGCTCTGGGGGTTCCAGGCAGGCTACAAACGGCTTTAAGTTGTGCAGAAGAGTCCCTAGCATTTGGGAGGGCTTTGTCTCGGGTTGTCAGGGTTTTGGGGGGGCTACCGGAGGGGAATGAATGGGATCACCGCAGGGTAAAAAGGACGAGCTGGGTTCAGGGTTGGGCGGGGGGCAATGATTTGGGGGCTCTGGAGCATGATTGGGAGGTCCAGGCAGAGTCCAAAGGGTTTGAGGGTGGGCAGAAGGGTCCTTGGTATATCCTAGGGGTTTGTATGGGGGTGTCAGGGTTTAGGTGAGGCTACGGGAGGGGTCTGAATGGGATCGTTGCAGGGTAAAAAGGAGGAGGTGGGTTCTGGGTTGGGCGGGGGGCAATGATTTGGGGGGCTCTGGAGCATGATTGGGGTACCAGGGAGAGTTCAAAGGGTTTGAGGGCGGGCAGAAGGGTCCTTGGTATACCCTAGGGGTTCATTTTGGTGGGGTCAGGGTTTGGGGGTGTGATGGGGGGTCCTGAAGTGGATCATAGCTGGCCTGAAAGGATGAGCAGGGAAGTGGGCGGAGTGGGGGTGGAGCATGGATTTCAGGGGCTGGGGGCTTGTGGGGGGAATCCATGTAGGCTACAAATGGCTTTAGATCTTGCAGAAGGGTCCCCATCATTTGGGAGAGCTTTGTCTGGGGGTGTCAGTGTTTTGGGGGGGCTACTGGATGGGCCTGAATGGGATCGTTGCAGGGTAAAAAGGACGAGCTGGGTTCTGGGTTGGGCGGGGGCAATGATTTGGGGGGCTCTTGGGGGGGATTTGGGGGATCCAGGCAGGCTGAAAAGGGTTTGAGGGTGTGCAGAAAGGTCCTGAGAATTCGATAGGGGATCGTCTGGGGGTGTCAGTGTTTTGGGGGGCTACTGGAGGGGTCTGAATGGGATCGTTGCAGGGTAAAAAGGATGAGCTGGGCTCTGGCTTGGGCGGGGTCAATGATTTGGGGGGCTCTGGAGCATGACTGGGGGGTCCACGCATAGTCCAAAAGGGTGTGAGAGTGGGCCAAAGGCTCCTTGGTATACCCTAGGGTTTCGTCTGGGGGTGTCAGGGTTTCGTGGGGCGATGGGGGGGGTCCTGAAGTGGATCCTAGCTGGCCTGAAACGATGAGCTGGGAACTGGTCGAAGGCGGGGTGGGAGCATGGATTTCAATGGGCTGAGGTCCCTGGGGGTTGCAGGCAGGCTACAAACGGCTGTAGGTTGTGCAGAAGAGTCCCTAGCATTTGGGAGAGCTTTGTCTGGGGGTGTCAATGTTTTGGCGGGGCTACTGGAGGGGTCTGAATGGGATCGTTGCAGGGTAAAAAGGACGAGCTGGGTTCTGGGTTGGGCGGGGGGCAATGATTTGGGGGGCTCTGGAGCATGATTGGGGGTACCAGGAGAGTTCAAAGGGTTTGAGGGTGGGCAGAAGGGTCCTTGGTATACCCTAGGGGTTCGTTTTGGGGGTGTCAGGGTTTGGGGGGTGATGGGGGTCCTGAAGTGGATCATAGCTGGCCTGAAAGGATGAGCAGGGAAGTGGGCGGAATGGGGGGTGGAGCATGGATTTCAGGGGCTGGGGGCTTCTGGTGGGGTCCAGGTAGGCTACAAATGGCTTTAGATCTTGCAGAAGGGTCCCCATCATTTGGGAGAGCTTTGTCTGGGGGTGTCAGTGTTTTGGGGGGGCTACTGGAAGCGCCTGAATGGGATCGTTGCAGGGTAAAAAGGACGAGCTGGGTTCTGGGTTGGGCGAGGGGCAATGATTTGGGGGGCTCTGAGGGATGATTGGGCAGTCCAGGCAGGTTGAAATGGGTTTGAAGATGTTAGGAAGGGTCCCTACGAGTTGGGAGGGGGTCGTCTGGGAGTGTCAGGGTTTTGGGGGGTACATGAGGGGTGTTGAAGCGAGTGGTAGTGTGACAAAAGAAACAAGGTGGGAAGTGGTCAAAGTCGTGGAGCATGGATTTGGCGGGCACTGAGGGGGGATTTGAGGGTGCATGCCAGAGCCAAAGGTTTTCAGGGTGTGCAGAAGAGTCCCTCCAATTCTGTAGGGGTTTGTCTGGGGGTGTCAGGGGTTTGGGGGATCTCTGGGGAGGGGTCTGAATGGGATCGTTGCAGGGTAAAAAGGAGGTGGAAAGTGGGCAGGAGGGGAAGGTATGGTTTGGGTGACTGTGGGTGTGGATTTGGGGGTCCAGTCTGGGTCCAAAGGGTTTGAGGCTGTCTGGAAGGGTCCCTAGCATTTGTGAGTACTTTGTCTGGGGGTGTCATGGTTTTGGGGGGGCTACTGGAGGGTCTGAAAGGGATCGTTGCAGGGTGAAAAGGACGAGCTGGGTTGTGCTTTGGGGGGGCGGGGGGAATGATTTGGGGGTCTCTGGAGCATGATTGGGGGGTCCAGGCAGAGTCTAAAGGGTTTGAGGATGTGCATAAGGGTCCTTGGTATACCCTAGGGGTTCGTCTGGGGTGTCAGTATTTTGGGGGGCTTCTGGAGGGATCTGAATGGGATCGTCGCAGGGTGAAAAGGACAGGCTGGGGTCTAGGTTGGATGGGGGGCAATGACTAGTGGGGCTCTGCAGGGTGTTTGGGCGGTCCAGTCTGGGTCCAAAGGGTTTGAGGATGTCTGGAAGGGTCCCTAGCATTTGAGAGAACTTGGTCTGGGGTTGTCAGGATTTTGGGGGTGCTACTGGAGGGGAATGAATGGGATCATAGCAGGGGAAAAAGGACGAGCTGGGTTCTGGATTGGGCGGGGGGTAATGATTTGGGGGGCTCTGGGGGTGCAGTATGCGTCCAAAGGGTTTGAGGAGGTGTGGAAGGGGCATGGGCATTTGGGAGGGCTTTGTCTGGGGGTGTCAGGGTTTTGGGGGGACTGCTGGAGGGGTCTGAATGGGATCGTTGCAGGGTAAAAAGGAGAAGGCGGGAAGTGGGCAGGAGGGGAAGGTATGGTTTGGGGGGCTGTGGGGGTGGATTTGGGGGTCCAGTCTGGGTCCAAAGGGTTTGAAGATGTCTGGAAGGGTCCCTAGCATTTGGGAGGGCTTTGTCTGGGCGTGTCAGGGTTTTGGGGGGATACTGGAGGGGTCTGAATGGGATTGTTGCAGGGTAAAAAGGACGAGCTGGGTTGTGGGTTGGGCGGGGGGCAATGATTTGGGGGGCTCTTGGGGGGGATTTGGGGATCCAGGCAGGCTGAAAAGTGTTTGAGGGTGTGCAGAAAGGTCCTGAGAATTCCATAGGGGATCGTCTGGGGTGTCAGGGTTTTGGGGGTCGATGGGGGGTCCTGAAGTGGACCATAGCTAGGCCAGAAAGGACGAGCTGGGAACTGGACGAAGGCAGTGGGGGAGCATGGATTTCGGGGGGCTGGGGGGCTCTGGGGGTTCCAGGCAGGCTACAAACGGCTTTAAGTTGTGCAGAAGAGTCCCTAGCATTTGGGAGGGCTTTGTCTCGGGTTGTCAGGGTTTTGGGGGGGCTACTGGATGGGTGTGAATGGGATCGTTGCAGGGTAAAAAGGACGAGCTGGGTTCAGGGTTGGGCGGGGGCAATGATTTGGGGGGCTCTGGAGCATGATTGGGAGGTCCAGGCAGAGTCCAACGGGTTTGAGGGTGGGCAGAAGGGTCCTTGGTATATCCTAGGGGTTTGTATGGGGGTGTCAGGGTTTAGGTGAGGCTACGGGAGGGGTCTGAATGGGATCATTGCAGGGTAAAAAGGAGGAGGTGGGTTCTGGCTTGGCGGGAGGCAATGATTAGGGGGGCTCTGGGGGATGATTTGGGGGATCCAGGCAGGCTGAAAAGGGTTTGAGGGTGTGCAGAAAGGACCTGAGAATTCGATAGGGGATCGTCTGGGGTGTCTGGGTTTTGTGGGGATCTCTGGGGAGGGTCTGAATGGGATCGTTGCCTGGTAAAAAGGAGGTGGAAAGTGGGCAGGAGGGGAAGGTATGGTTTGGGGGGCTGTGGGGGTGGATTTGGGGGTCCAGTCTGGGTCCAAAGGGTTTGAGGATGTCTGGAAGGGTCCCTAGCATTTGAGAGGACTTGGTCTGGGGGTGTCAGGGTTTTGTGGGGGCTACTGGAGGGGTCTGAATGGGATCGTTGCAGGGTAAAAAGGAGGTGGAAAGTGGGCAATGATTAGGAAGGCTCTGAGGGGTGATTTGGGGGTCCAGTCTGGGTCCAAAGGGTTTGAGCATGTCTGGAAGGGTCCCTAGCATTTCAGAGAACTTGGTCTGGGGTGTCAGGTTTTGGGGTGGCTACTGGAGGGAATGAATGGGATCATCACAGGGTAAAAAGGACGAGCTGGATTCTGGGTTGGGTGGGGGGTAATGATTTGGGGGGCTCTGGGGGGTGCAGTATGCTTCCAAAGGGTTTGAGGATGTCTAGAAGGGGCATTGGCATTGGGGAGGGCTTTGTTTGGGGGTGGCTGGGTTGGGGGGGGCTCTGTGGGGAGGGGTCTGAATGGGATCGTTGCAGGGTAAAAAGGAGAAGGTAGGAAGTGGGCAGGAGGGGAAGGTATGGTTTGGGGGGCTGTGGGGGTGGATTTGGGGTCCAGTCTGGGTCCAAAGGGTTTAAGGATGTCTGGAAGTGTCCCTAGCATTTGTGAGGACTTTGTCTGGGTGTGTCAGGGTTTTGGGGGGGCTACGGGAGGGGTCTGAATGGGATCGTTGCAGGGTAAAAAGGATGAGCTGGGCTCTGGCTTGGGCGGGGTCAATGATTTGGGGGGCTCTGGAGCATGACTGGGGGGGTCCACGCATAGTCCAAAGGGTGTGAGAGTGGGCCAAAGGCTCCTTGGTATACCCTAGGGTTTCGTCTGGGGGTGTCAGGGTTTCGTGGGGCGATGGGGGGGTCCTGAAGTGGATCCTAGCTGGCCTGAAACGATGAGCTGGGAACTGGTCGAAGGCGGGTGGGAGCATGGATTTCAATGGGCTGAGGTCCCTGGGGGTTGCAGGCAGGCTACAAACGGCTGTAGGTTGTGCAGAAGAGTCCCTAGCATTTGGGAGAGCTTTGTCTGGGGGTGTCAATGTTTTGGCGGGGCTACTGGAGGGGTCTGAATGGGATCGTTGCAGGGTAAAAAAGACAAGCTGGGTTCTGGGTTGGGCGGGGGGCAATGATTTGGGGGCTCTGGAGCATGATTGGGGTACCAGGGAGAGTTCAAAGGGTTTGAGGGTGGGCAGAAGGGTCCTTGGTATACCCTAGGGGTTCGTTTTGGGGGTGTCAGGGTTTGGGGGGGTGATGGGGGGTCCTGAAGTGGATCATAGCTGGCCTGAAAGGATGAGCAGGGAAGTGGGCGGAATGGGGGGTGGAGCATGGATTTCAGGGGCTGGGGGCTTCTGGTGGGGTCCAGGTAGGCTACAAATGGCTTTAGATCTTGCAGAAGGGTCCCCATCATTTGGGAGAGCTTTGTCTGGGGGTGTCAGTGTTTTGGGGGGGGCTACTGGAAGCGCCTGAATGGGATCGTTGCAGGGTAAAAAGGACGAGCTGGGTTCTGGGTTGGGCGAGGGCAATGATTTGGGGGGCTCTGAGGGATGATTGGGCAGTCCAGGCAGGTTGAAATGGGTTTGAAGATGTCAGGAAGGGTCCCTACGAGTTGGGAGGGGGTCGTCTGGGAGTGTCAGGGTTTTGGGGGGTACATGAGGGTGTTGAAGCGAGTGGTAGTGTGACAAAAGAAACAAGGTGGGAAGTGGTCAAAGTCGTGGAGCATGGATTTGGCGGGCACTGAGGGGGGGATTTGAGGGTGCATGCCAGAGCCAAAGGTTTTCAGGGTGTGCAGAAGAGTCCCTCCAATTCTGTAGGGGTTTGTCTGGGGGTGTCAGGGGTTTGGGGGGATCTCTGGGGAGGGGTCTGAATGGGATCGTTGCAGGGTAAAAGGAGGAGATGGGTTGTGCTTTGGGGGGGGGCAATGATTTGGGGGTCTCTGGAGCATGATTGGGGGGTCCAGGCATTGTCTAAAGGGTTTGAGGATGTGCATAAGGGTCCTTGGTATACCCTAGGGGTTCGTCTGGGGGTGTCAGTATTTTGGGGGGGCTTCTGGAGGGATCTGAATGGGATCGTCACAGGGTGCAAAGGACAGGCTGGGCTCTAGGATGTTTGGGGGGCAATGACTAGTGGGGCTCTGGGGGTGATTGGGCGGTCCAGTCTGGGTCCAATGGGTTTGAGGATGTCTGGAAGGGTCCCTAGCATTTGAGAGAACTTGGTCTGGGGGTGTCAGGGTTTTGGGGGGGCGGGTATGCGGGTGTTTTTAGTTCCGCTAGACGCTGTCAGAGGATGGCTGCGAGGGGAGGTGCGGTCCAAGCATCCTGGTGTGGGATCGTCGTGGGGTATCTTCGCGCTGCGGGAGCAATCTCCCTATCTATGACACTCTAGAGTAAAATGATTAGATCTGTGACAGTGGACACTTTCGAGACTGTCCAGCAGTCAGGCAATTTTGATTTAAAGTACCTAAGTTTCCAGAAACACGTTGATTTCCACTCAGGTTGTTTCCCTTCTGCAGTGGTCATGCTGGTGGTTTCAGGGCTGCTTCTATGGCCGTGGTGAGATACATTGCTGTTTGTCGGTGTCTCCTTCGTTGCTGCGTCCTTCGTTGTTATCCAGCAATCACGAGACAGTGGCACCTGTTGATACAATGCTGAAAACCTGTCAGTGTTTTCATTGGCAATGGCAAATGCCAAAATATCCAGCATTTTTGCCTTCGTATCATGAGTCAGATCTGAGTGACTTATGTAAGGTATCAACAAAGGAACCAAATGGCCGTTAGACCCTGCTGAGCAGTGAAAAGCACAAGGGTCAGAGTTATTGTCCTGAATTCTTGACCACTCTTTTTTGATCGCTAAGTCCTGACTTTATTACAAAGCCTTATCAGGAAGCTGCAGATGCTGATATGGTCTAACAAAAGGGCTTGCCCCATCGAGGTAGGTAGCAGTGACACCTTGTAAAAGGTCTGCTGGCTGCCGGGGCGTGGCTTCCCAGGCATTTGCAAGTGAATTGCCACTTAATTGAGAAGTTGCAAGGCATAGTGGTGTTTGTGACCCACTTGCGTGCTGACATGAGTTGGAAATCAGAGGGCACTGTCTTAGGATGTAGCTTTTTCGAATCAGGAGATCATCCATAGACTTACAGGTGAGAAGTCAAAATAAGGCTATCTGAATGAGAGCAAAGGCCAAACCAGAGAATTCTGGCATGCCTGGGGCCATGCATTGATACCGGTGGGTGGAATCTGCCTTAATCGATGACTCAGTAGGCGTAGGCTCTGTCGAGACCTCCGGATGTAAGTGGATTGTAAAGAGAACATCCTTCAGATGAATAATAATCAGGTCCCAATTCGAGGGGACTGGGAGTTGTGGGGCCAGGTTGCAAGGCACCCATCTCCTCTATGATCGAGTCGATCGGTCTCAGAGCATGTAATAACACCATTCGCTAACAGAAGTGACAAAAGGGGTTAACAAATGTGTTGAAAACAACTGATTGATTACAGCAGTTGTGTATCCTGACTGTAACCCATAGGGAGCTATGGCTTGTCTAGCTTCCATTAGCATTTGTCAGTTCAGAGAGTGTTAGATTCGTTGTTGACCACAGGAAACGCATATACAGACTGTGACTACGTTTCCCATAATACCTTTCCACCAATGCAATGGGACAGTTCCCGTCCCTCCCCCCTCCCCCCCCGATGGTCCCATCGGGAGTCGATTGGAACCGCCGTCGAAGTGCGATACTTCGTTGAGAATGCCTGGAATGTAGGAGGCGGAGAGGGTGTAGCGCGGCTGAAACCGCTGGGGGGAAGGGACCGCTGGCACGGGCCGTTCCTGCCAGGGCCACCGGAGCAGGCGCTGGTGTCGGTGGGAACCAGTCTGGGTCGCGTCGGTCGGTGCCGCCTTGTTCGGAGTGTCCGGTGGTGGCGGGGGCCGCGGGGGCTTGCAGGAGTCATCGCCAAGAGGACTGCCGGGCCGGGGAGAGGGTAGGCCCTGCCGGGCCGGGCCCCGCCGGGCCAGGGGCCGCAAGGCCGGGCGCCGCCGGAATGGGCGCCGCCGCTGCTGGTAGGAGCCACCGCAGGGGCGGCCGGGGCGCGGTGGTGAGAATGGTGCAGTCGCGAGCCTGCAAGCGCTGCTTTTTTTTTTCCTTTTAAGAGGAGTTGTAAACTCAACAGTATCCGGCCTCCCAGTACTGGTCCCCATCGGTAGTGGCATCAGAGGAAGATGCTGATGAAGGGGATCGAAAATGCTGAATCACAAGCTTCGCTGCCTTTTCACGGCTCTCTCTGTGCTCGGGGCAGCAGTGGTGGCGGCTAATAAAGACGGTGTGCTCGCCAAGATGGCGGGCGTGGCGTGCCGTGCGATTCCTGCTGCGTAGCGACCTCCATTGTGACTTCGTGCGCCTTCTCAGCTTGATCAGGATTTGCTTCTGCCGCTATTGACGTGGCAGGAGCAGATTTCTCCGCGCAAAAGAAACGGTAATAGGAGAGCCGCGATTCGTGTAGAGGAAGGAGCGGGCGATTGAATTGTGCGGATGCTGGCGGGCAGTATGCAGGGAGAGAGGAGGGGGCGGAGGGCAGGGGATGCCTTCCGAATCTCCCGTGTCCGTCTCGGTTAGAAATGAATGCCGCAGCCGAGTCAAAGTAAACTGCTCTGCTGTTATCGAGTGCGATGTACGTGACAGTCCGTCACACGGGGCTAGTGCGAAGAGCTTCTGTTTAAGTATTTAAGCACCTCATCCCACAGCTGGGCTGCAATCTCGTCCCGCGCTTCGGAAGTAAAAGCGCAATTGCCGCGGGGTTGATTCCGGGCGCAGGCTAATAGCCCGTTTAAGATCCCAAAATTGCCAGTAATGTCTCTCACAGAGAGAATAAGTTGGAGGGCGTTTTTGCACAGCTTCTTCTGTTTCATGGTGTGCTTCCCTTGCCCCCCGGCCGCTCGCCGGATCCACGGCGAGATTCACTTCCTTTGTGAGCGTGCGCTGCTATTTTTAGCACCGGGGCAGTGCTGAGTGCGGCCGGCTCTCCGTAATCACTCGGACGTACCTCTTTATGCTGACTCGTGCAGCATCGTCAGGGCCGAGGACCCCAATCCACGTTGGATGCCAGATATAGCCAGATATGGCGACAACGGAGGTTCTTGGAATCAATACGGCTGACCAATATGATCGGGTATTGATCCTTTATTGTTCCAGTATTGCAGGCCTATGGCTCAGGCCTATGGTGAAAGCATGGAAGGAGAGGAGACAGGACAGGCAGGAAAAGAAAGAAGAAGTGTGTAGCAAGGAAACTGCTACAATTTATATAACCTTGGTGTGCCTTGTTGGCATGGACTCATTGGTCCTCTATGAGTGACCACACATCAACATTATTGTAGATTATTGGTCCAATTATGGATGACACACGAGGTTTGTTGATGCAGGTGCATGTCCTGTTGTCCCGAGATAACTCACTATGTTTCTAGCTACCAGCGTCTTGTTTTAGTTACAGTGCTGCAGGCACAGCACTGTTTTGGCATACTGGTAGCTGGCTCTGCACTTCTGCTGAGCATGGCCTACCACCATGTCAGGCTCTTAGGCCTGAACTGCCAGATTGCTCACACCACTCATAACTGGTGTTCCCACAGACCTATACTGGGAGGGGATAAAGGAATCCAGCCTATTTTGGGAGAAGGCCTAATGTGCACTTGGAAGTGTTAAAGGGTCCCTGTTTGGATAGGCACAGGGCTCAGACAGTACTGGAGGGCAAGAAGGTTTCCAGTTTCTACTGGAATGCATGCAGTGATTCCTAGAAGGGGGCCTGGAGATGCATTTTGCACTGGGATGGGACAGAGGCAGTAGTGGGAGAGGACAAGGTGATCCAGTTTGTTCTGGGAGGAGGCCACAGCTGTACTGGGAGCAGTTCAGATTATGTAGTTTTTACTGGGAAGGGACACAGCCTGTACTGGGAGTGGGTTCAAAATGTCCTCTTGGCACTGGTGAGATTCAGTTGATAGTGGGACAGGAACAGGGTTACCAGTTTGTTCTGGGCTGTCTCTCAAGCTGTGCTGGATGACATCAGGAGGATCAATATTTTTGGACAAGGCCGGTTTGTATCTGGAGGGCCTAAAGGGACCATGCCTGAACTGAGATGGAGCCCAGTCTCTAGTGGGATAGGATCAGGGTCTCCAGTTTGCACTGTGAGGTGGCCACACTGCAGCGGAAGGAGGCAGGGTATGAAATTTGTCCTGTGATGGTTGGAGTTGGTATGGAAGAGAGACAGAGGATCAGTTTGCACTGGAATGAGGAGCAATTTGTACTAGGAGCATGGGTCCAGCAAGTACTGCTGCTCCCTGGCAGTGCTGCTGTGCTGGGACTCATTGCCCCTCCACCTCTGCACAGAGGAGATGTCCCTGAAGCTCCAGAAAATACTTGGAGGAAGGACCTCAAGGAAAAAAAAAAGTTACTGAAAAGTTCTTTCTTTTGATTAACCACACAAGGAGCACAGCTCCCCCAAACTTAAATCCTCAGTCAGAAAAGCAAAGCAGAAAGTGATTAGAAAGGTGATGACAACATTGCCAAAAGTAAAAATCCACCACAAACAGCAAAACTCCAGCAGCCAGGCTGGGCCTGCACTGAGTGACATCAGAACTGCTCTGCAGGAGAAGACAAAGAGTTTATTGCTTCTGAAACCATCCAGGGATCAGTCGGCTCAGGGCACCCTTGAGCTCCTGGTTCCTCAGGCTGTAGATGAGAGGGTTCACTGCTGCAGGCACCACTGAGTACAGAACAGACACAATAAGGTTCCAGAAAGGAGAGGACATGGAAGGGGCTTCAGGTCGGCAAAGATGCCAGTGGTGATAAACAGGGAGACCTGTGGCAGGGAGGCAGGTGGCAAAGGCTTTGTGGTGTCCCTGCTGAGAGGGGATCCTCAGCACTGCCCTGAAGATCTGCACATAGGACACCACAATTAACACAAAACAGAGAAATAATAGGCAAATTGTGACCATAACAAGCCCTATTTTCCTGAGGTAGGATGTGGAGCAGGAGAGCTTGAGGATCTGGGGGATGTCACAGAAGAACTGGTCCACAACATTGCCCTGGCAGAGGGGCAGGGAAAATGTATTGGCTGTGTGCAGCAGACCATTGAGAACTCCACAGGCCCAGGCAGCTGCTGCCAGGTGGAGACAAACTCTGCTGCCCAGGAAGGTCTCATAGTGCAGGGGTCTGCAGATGGCAACGTAGCAATCGTAGGACATGGTGGTGAGGAGAAAATACTCTGCTGAAATGAAAAAGAGAAAAAAAAGTACTTGTGCAGCACATCCTGCATAGGAAATGTCCTTGGTATCCCTCAGGGAATTGGACATTGACTTGGGCACAGTGGTAGAGATAGCACCCAGGTCAAGGAGGGCGAGGTTGAGGTGGAAGAAGTACATGGGGGTGTGGAGGTGGTGGTCCCAGGCTATGGTGCTGATGATGAGGCCATTGCCCAGCAGGGCAGCCAGGTAGATGGCCAGGAAGAGGCAGAAGTGCAGGAGCTGCAGCTGCCTTGTGCCTGGGAATGGCAGGAGGAGGAAGTGGGTGATGGAGCTGCTGTTGGCCATCTGCTGCCTCTGGCCATGGAGACCTGTCCAAGGAGGGAAAGGCAGTGAAAAGTTAGGGCACATTCCTCTCCGCTTCATTGTAATCCCTGTCCATGAGCTGGATGAGGAATGGATCAGCTCATTCCCATCACTACCAACCCATGGCAGAGTTCATCACAGCTTCAAATGCAGCAGGGACCCAGAATTGCCATGAAGATTCCTCTGGTGTCAGAACAGAAAGTGACCAACAGCCCAATCCCAGAGAACAGGAGTCCCATTGTGGTGGGTTGAAATTTCCCCCAGCATTATCTATGCCAGAGCAGCTCAGTTAGAAGCAAATGAAGCTGTGTTGAAAAGCAAGAGCTACACTCTGCAATGGAATGCAATGAACAGGTACAAAACATCCAGGAGTGGCAATATTAGACAGGTATTTACAATTAGCAAACAACAAAAAACCCTCCTGTTCAGAGACCAGGGAAGCTGTTCCACTGCCCCTAACCTCTACACCCTTATTCCATGAGAGAGAGGAGGAGGGGAGAGAGAATAAAAGCAGTGGGTTAGACTCACCCAAGGCCAGGCAAAGCAGGTGATCTCTCCCAAGAGAAGTAAAACAGCTGAGATCAGAAGAGAAGAGAGAGAATTGTTATGGTACAGCTCCTCTGATTCCAGATATTTATCCAATGAATTTGTTTAGAATAATCTTTTCTTTTCCTTTTCACACCCAAGAGTGATCTATTTTTTTTTTCCTACTTTTTTGCTCAAAATCTGTAACTAAATTTTAAAGGCATTGCCTAAAACCACCACACCCATGGAGAGGTGGAGAAACAGGGAGCAGGCCTGCAATGCTGCAGAGACAGTGAAGGGAAGAGAGAAAGGCAGAGGGGCTGAGGGTGAAGCCTTCTCCTTCCCCAGCTCTGCTCACTGCTGCTCACAGGATGGAACTGAAGGGCTTTGGTCCTCCTTCTGTGTGCACGCTCCAGGACCCTTCAGCTGCAAAGGCTGTGCCTCATGATCTGGAGCCCATAGCTTTGAGGGCCCTGCCTCTGCTGGGTAGAATTGAAGAGCGAAAGCCTGCATTGGGAAATGTGTCTGCAGTGCAGAGAATGGCACAGAGGTGCCTGATCCCCCTTGCCAGGGCATCTCTGCCAGCAGATCCCTCTCCCCCCATGCACAGGTCTCTCCTGTCTGTTTCTGTCCTTGCAGGAATTGCTTCTCTGTGCCCAGGTTTCCTCCCTGTCACTGCTGACAGATGCATCCCACCTGCTGTGTGCTCAGCTCTGCTCTGCAGACCCCTCCCAGCAGCAGGACACTGCCCAGGGTCAGCTCCACATGTGCAGGGCTCAGGAGCAGCTCAGACAAAGGCTAATGAGACCTTTGTTCTCAGAGTCTTATGAACAGCACTGAAACAAACTCTAGCCTCACACTGCCCTCCCAGCACACCAAGGGGATCAACATTCAAAGCCAAGACTCCTTCCCTTCCAGCAAAATGCTGCCTTGATGGTCTTCTGCAAAGCCTCCTCAGAAATGCCCAGGGGGGAGTTAGAACTGTGAGCAGCTCTGGCCAATGCAGCTCCCTCCCCACAGCAGAAGGACCCTGCCCTGCCCTGCCCTGCCCTGCCCTGCCCTGCCCTGCCCTGCCCTGCCCTGCCCTGCCAGGGCTGTCTCCTGCCACTCACAGCTTCTCCCCACAGCACTGTGTGGAGCTCCCTGGACAAGCTGAGAGCTGAGCCTGGCAGGCAGCAGAGTCATTGCCCCAGCACACAGCCCCTGGGCTGCAGGGACCCTGCTCTGAAGGACAGCCCTGACCACCCCTGCCTGCACCCCAGGGCTCCACAGCTCTCCAGAAAAGCCTGAAAAGAGCCTCTGGACAGGAAGATTTCCTTCCAGCCCCCACCAGCTGTGGCTCTGCCAGCTTTAGGAGATGCCTCCAGGAGCTGCACCTGCACTGCCCTGCCCCCACAGACTCACCGTGTCAGTGACTGCAGTGACTTCTCCTGTCAGCTCTCAGTCACCCTCCTGGACACTTCGAAGCTCTCTTTGCCTTCCTCATCTCACTGAGATCCACTGGCAGTGCCCTCAGCCCTGCTGTGCAGAGCAGAGGAGCTGCTCCTGGGCACAGCTGACACTTTTCATTGCTGCCTACTTTCCAGCAGCTCCCTCCAGCCACAGAGCTCAGCCCAGCTGAGCAGCAGAGGACCAACCCAAGGGCATTTTAATGACCCTCTGGTGGCTTTGGTGCCAGGTAAACATCAGAGACTGAGAGGAAGATGATGAAACCTCTCCAGAAGTTGAAGTCACTTTCAAACTCTGAAGTTTCTTCTCTTGTTGATGGGTCCCAGTGAGGACACTGCTGGGAAAGTGTCTGCAGGCTGTGGCTGGAGCAGAGAACTGGTGGCAGTGCTGAGAGGTCAGGACAAGCAGAGGAAGATGTCTCTGATGCTGAGCAAACCTGGAGGTGTTTCATTAATGCAAAGGGTCAAGCCCTGAGCCCTGGCTCCTGGACAGGCAGATCCTGTCCCTCACTCACCCCTCAGGGCTCTTCCTGGAGCAGTGAGATGTAGAGAGGACCAATGTCAAGGGCAGGACTATGGCACAACCCCTCCCAGGCTCCTGAGGATGGACAAGGAGGCAATGAGACCCCAGGGCTGGAAGGAGGAGTTGTCTCCTCAGAGGCATCAGTGGCACAGAGCACAGCCAGAACCAAAGGCAGGAAGAGCTTGGCTCTTGCACAGCCCTCTGCCATCTGCCCCTCAGGCTGTCCTCTGCTGCTGCATCAGCTGAGCCTCTTTCCCTGCAGGCTGTAGTCACCCACCCAGCTGCCCCACCTTGCTGGCACCTTCCTTTGCTGCTCTCTCTCCATCCTCCCTGGGTGTTCCTTGAAACTCCAAGCCTTGGAGTGCTCCAGGCTGCTGCTGGGCGATGTCTTGCAGTGACATTTCTTTCTCCTCATGTTCTGTCTGGACCTCCCCAGCTGCACTTTGTGGCTTTGTTTCTTTCTCTTGCACTTTGTCACTGTGCAGAAAAGCTTCTCCATGGCTCAAAGCACTCCCCAAACACTCTCAGGGTACTCTGCTCCTGTCCTCAATCTTCACACCACTGAGCCCATGGCCTTCAGCCTCTCTCTACTGTTCATGTGCCTGAGGCCTCCCAAGCACATCTTGGGTTATGTCTGGGCACTCTCCAAGGTCTTTACAGATGGAAATGTGGTGGTCATAGGACAACCAAGAGACCAAGTGCCCGATGTGCCTTCAGGAGAACTGGAGCCCTGAGGGTGAGATCTGCCCAGTTGCCAGGGAAGGGTCATAGCTGAGTCCAGCAGTACAAATGTCTGCCTCAGCCTGAAGCAGCAGACTGAGGAGCTGCACAGAGCAGGAGCAGCATTTAGCTACATGCCTGTGTGACCCTGCTGCTGCAGGAGAGAAAAGGAGTCGCCACTTCCACCGCTCCGTGCCCTGTAAACCCCAGGGGAATCCAGAGCACCATTCATGCCCTGTGCTCCAAAGCCAGGACTGCTCTGATAGGATCCTGCCCACACTCATTTTTCCAGGGCTGTTGTGGTGGGTTAATGCCCATTCCGGGAACAAAAAAAACAAAGCAGGGTGGAGGGCTTGCAGGTACTTTACCCTCCCTGGGAAGCTGAGTCTGTTCCACTCCCCTCTCCCTTTCCAGCTAGGGCATGAAAAGCAGGACATTGCAGCTGTCAGCTCTTCTTTTTGGCTCCTGCCTCTGCTGGATGAGAGCTACTGCAGCTGGCCTCCTGCTCCTCTGGCACATGATCGGACCTGATCCTTCTCCCTGCTGCCTCTGCACCTCCTCAGAGAAAGACTGGGTTTGTATTATTCTCTTTTTTTTGTCCCACTCCCATCCATTCTTGTTCCTTGCCCTTGTGAACCTTTCCTGTTATTGTTTTATATATATATATTGTTTAAAGACAACTCTTTATCTCTCTGCTTCCAAGCCGACTCCAAATTATTGTTTGGTGGATTTGCTCCTTCCTTTTTCCCCTCTCTGTTGGGAGAGAGGAGGGAGGAGTGGGGGAGAGATTCTCAGCCTTGCCCCCATCTGAGCTCTTCACTCCCAGTTAAGGCTCAAACCACCACAGCTGTTCTCTTTCCACTTCCACACTCTCCTGCTGAGCCCCTGTGTTGGGGCAAGGCCTGAGTGCTCTGGCAGCTTGGGCACCATCCTGCTGCGTGGCAGTCCCATGACCACAGGCAGACACAGGCCATCAAAAAAATCAAAATTAAAATAGAAAATAGATTAAATAAAATAAACATGCAAATAAAAAGTTAATTAAAATAAAGAATATAAGATTAAAAAAAAAAAAAACTGGATAAAAATTAAGAGAAAATTAAAACTAAAAAATTGATTAAAATAACAAAGTAAAATAAGAATTAAAAAATTGCAATAACAAGATACAAATAAAAAAGGTTAAATACACAAATAAATTTTTAAATGTCAAAAAAGTAAATTTAAAATAACAATAATAAAAATTTAAAGAACAAAACACATTAATTAAGATAAAATATGAAAATAACAAGGATCATTTAGTCCCAACCACACTGCCATGGGCAGGGACTCCTCACACTGGATCAGGCTGGCCGGAGCCTCATCCTGCTTGGTCTTGAACACCTCCAGGCATGGGGCCTTGGCTGCCTCCCTGGACAACCCATTCCAGGGCTTCACCACTCTCATGGTGAAGAATTTCTTCCTTACATCCAGCCGGACTCTTCCCATCCCCAGCTTTGTTCCACTCTCCCTAGCCCTGTCATTCCCTGACATGCTAGGAAGTCCCTCCCCAGCATTCTTGTAGGCTCTATTCAGATACTGGATGGCCACAATAAGGTCAACTCAGAGCCTTCTTTTCTGCTAACTGCAATCATCGCAATAAACAATGGCAGAAGAGTCAAGACCATGAGGAAACAGCATTGCCCATGCAGTCGAACATTGATCACAATAACTGTTATGATAATCTGGGATCAAAAGCATCACTCAGAAGGATGTACCACAGCACCATGTGAATTAGGACTGAATATTATGGTTGGTTGATTGTTGTGTGATTAGAGAAAATGTTCCTATGGACTTCTATGTTATCTCACCAGTTTGCTATAATTTTACACACCTAGAGGGAAAATCAAAATCCATTATAACACAACATGCATTTGCACTTTAGGCTGGAAACAAAACAAACAACTAAATACCTAAAAAAACAAAGGGGGGGAAAGAGAGGATGTCCCATAGCAAAAAAGTCTTTTAATGGTACCAACAAGAGCTAGTTAGCTCATGGCAACACCTAGAAACATCAACTTTGCAAAGTGCTGCAACCCTCTCACCACAAGACAGCACAAACACAGCACAACTGTCATGAAAATGACAGTCAGCAAACCTGCCTAGCACTGACCTCAACGACTGTCACGGTGTGACTGTTTGAGGCTGTGCCTTTAAGGAAGGAGCACTCTGGCTAAATGTTTATAAATATTTTGTATTCTAAATGAATTTCATTGGCGAATTAACGGGGAGCTGAGGTCTTAGACCCAGAGCATCTGGAACTTTTCTTCAGTTTTCCTCCCTTCACTCTGATTGTGTTTATTTGCTGTATATTTCTCTATATAAATACCTGTATATATTGTGTTATATATAATCTGCTTCCTATATATGCTTGTAAATATAGTCTGCTTTCTCCAACTGAGTTTAGCTATGGTTTCTTACTCTGTGGGGGAGGGAGAGCTAGGCCCTCTCTCAACCCACCACACATGATAATCCGAGATGTCAACAGAAAGCATCTAACTTATAGCAGAGTGTTGTGCCTGCTTAACTATTGTGTGAACATGAAGAGATCAGTATTACTAGGATGAGCAAAACCACATTATTATGTGTAATTTTATATTGGGCAAAGCAACGAAGCTTCTTTGCTCTTGCTCTTTGCCTGCAAGTTTTCTGTCTGTGAAGGTAGAGCCTGGCCAGATCTACCTTTACAGATTAAAGACATCTTGCTGCCATTAAACAATTCATGATTTTTGACCATCCTAGAGAAAATAAAGATGCAACATACCCCTAAAGCAGATTGTAAAAGACAGCGCTGAGGATTGGATTTGTGTCTTAATCTCTATGTGCAATGTGTTCAGGCATAATCAAGTCTTGTCAGTCAATAAGAGGAGTGAAATGTAAAGATTAAAACTAGTAAGATCTAAGTTCTTCTTTACAAGGTTTGTTATCTTTGACCATGTATTATGCCAGCTCTGTTAGAACATTCTAACTGGCTCAACTTAAGTACCGTGCCTTGTATGGTTTACATCAGTCTGTTAGACATGCTGCACTGCAGGACTTCTGCTTTTGCTATATAGCTTAGCTTTAACTTGCTTGCTTCTGTGTATGCAAAGAGTATCTTGTATGGGATAGGAACTCCCATGACCAGATTGCTCACAAAAACAAAAAGGGGGATTTGTGGCAATGGTGGCAGTAAGCAGTGTGAGCAAGCTGGTAGTATAAGCTTAAAGCCTGACATGATGGTAGGCCATGCCCAGCATAAGTGCAGAAGTGGCTAGCAGTGTAGCCAAACAGTGCTGTGCCTGCAGCATGTAACTAAAGCAGGGCACTGGTAGCTATAAACACAGAGAGCGTTATCTGGGAATAACAGGACACACACCTGCATCAACAACCTCGCGTGTCATCAGTAGTGTGACCAATAATCTATACCAGTACAATGTGTGGTCACTCGTGGGGAACCAATGAAGCTATGCCAACAATGCTCTCCAAGTCTATATAAGCTCTAAAGGTTCCATTAATACACGCTATTATTATTATTAGCTCTCCATATTAGCTCTAAATTAGCACTACACAATGCTATACTCGCACTATAGCCGTACAATACTGGAACAATAAAGGAACAATACTCGATCATATTGGTCATTCATGTTGACTTCAGTCTCCATTGCAGACGCCTATCCATCCTTGTTCCTTGCCCTTGTGAAAACTTACCTGTTATTGTTACATATATATATTGTTTAAAGAAATTCTTTACCTCTCTACTTCCAAGCCAACTCCAAACTATTTCTTGGTGGATTTGCTACTTCCCTGTCTTTTTCCTCTCTATGGGGAAAGAGGGGCGGAGAGGCGGGGGAAGGATTCTCAGCCTTTCCCCCATCTGAGCTCTTAAGTACCAGTTAAGGCTCAAACCACACAGTCAGAAAGGCACCTCAGGGTTTGAGAGGAACCATTCCAAATGCCCTGGGAGGGAGTAAAGTCCAACTACAGTGGAGAAGGCCAACTGAGGCTGGGCTGCAGAAGGAGTGTGGCCACCCAGACACAGAAGTTGTCCTCCCCCCAGACTCAGCACTGCTCTGGCCACATCTGGATGCTTGGTGTCTGGTTTAGGAATATCCAGTCTGAAGGAATGCAGAGGAACTGCAGAGACTACAGAGGAGATTGACATCTCTCTGGGAGAGATGGGGATGGGGATTGACATCTCTCTGGAGAGGCTGAGGGACCTGGGCTGCTTCAGCCTACTGAATGGAGGCTCAGGGCACTGCCACAGCAGTGTGCACATGGCTGAAGGGTGGTTTCAGGGAGGGGAGAGAACAAAACCTTCACAAAGCACATCTTGGAAGGTTCAGAGTGGAGAGGAGGCCAAAGAAATGTCCTTCAAAGCGCAGAGCTGCTATGCATGAGGCCATCCAGAGGTGTCAGGAAATGGCAGGGAGAGCTGAGACAGCTCAGGGAAGACATGGAAATGGCAGGACAAGAGCTGGGTGGAAAAGCAAGATGTGTATCAGCAGCCTGAAGGGAAAGAGCTGCAGGCAGGGGACAGTGTAGGAGAGGCTGCAGTAGGGATGGCCAAGGGCTCTGGTGAGGCTGAGAAGCCCAACAGGACCAAGACCTCTGTCTCATTGCCTTTGGCACTTGCCTCTGCCACCAAGGCCTGTGAGGAGAAACTTGGCTTTGAGGCTTTGAGGTTCTTCTAGTCCAAGGGCAGTGGTCAGGGCTTGGCCTTTCTGATTCCTAGAACAAAGGCAAGTTTTTCTGCCCTGCACTTTGCCTTTGTCTCCCTGCAATCCTGGCCTCTAACAAGCTGCTCTAACGAGTCCCTGGGGAGCCTTTGTCAGTAACAAGCCTCAGTGAGGCCAATCAGTGCTTCAAGGTACTTTGGAGTTTGCTTCTGCCTTGGACTTGTTGAGAGGCTTCTTGGCAGTACCTTGGCAGAGTCTCCTGGCAGTACCTCAGGATGATGTAATCAGCCCCAAACACTCCATGGGGCTCATTAAATACTGCTGAACCTCTAATTATTGCCAAGGTTTCTGCAGCTAATTGGAGAGGCTTTTATTGCACAAAGCATCTCATGAAAAGTACTTTTAAAGGTACAGTTCATTACTTTTCAGCAGCAAACCACAGCAAAATCTGTCAAGGTCCCACCCTGGTCACTGCTCACCCTCACTCCCCACTGCTCCCAGCAGAGCCCTGAGCCAGAGGTGAAGGACAGGATCTGCCTTGCCAGGGGCTGGGGCTCAGGGCTTGGCCCTTTGCAGCAATGAAACCCCTCCGGGTTTCCTCAGCAGCAGAGCCACCTTGAGCTGCTTGTCCTGACCTGTCAGCACTGCCTCGGTTCTCTGCTCTCACCACAGCCTGGAGATGCTTCAGTGCCTCCAGTGATGCTTCCCTTGCATCCACTGTCTCCTTCTGCTCTAACCAGACCCTGGGGACCCTTTCCCAGTGTGCTTCACTGGGACCCATTAAGAGTAGAAGAAACTTCAGAGTTTGAATCTGACTTCAACTTCTGGAGAGGTTTCATCAGCTTCCCCTCAGTCTCTGAGGTTCATGGACTCGGCAGCAAAGCCACCAGAGGGCTCCTTTAAATGCCTTGGGCTGGTCTGTTGTGCTGAGCCAGGTCAGGCTCCTGGGCTGGAAGGTGCTGCTGGCAAGCAGGCAGAACTGCAGAGACACAGCTCTAGCCAGGAGCAGCTCCTCTGCATAGCATAGCAGGGCTGAAGACACTGCCAGAGGATCTCAGGGAGATGAGGAAGGCAGAGAGAGCTTTGAGGTGGCCAGGACTGGGAGGGTGACTGAGAGCTCACTGGAAGAGAAGTCACTGCAGTCACTGACACAGTGAGGTGCAGGGTGGTGCAGGTGCACTTCCAAGAGGCATCTCCTAAAGCTGGCACAGCCACAGTTGATGATGGCTGTATGGAGAAGCTGTGGTTGAGAGGAGCCACCCCGGCAGTGCAGAGCAGGGCAGGGTAGGGCAGGGTCCTTCTGCTCTGAAGAGGCTGCTGCGTGGGTCAGGGCTGCTCACAGCTGCAGCTCAGCTCCAGGGAACTTCCAAAGGGATGTTTGAAGGACAAGGTCCAAGCAGGGTCTGCTCTAAAGAGAGAAGAGTTCCTGAGTCTGTGTTTGCAGTTTCCTGTTCTGAGGACAAGGGAAAATGGGGAGTGAAAGAAAAGTAGCAAAGGACCATTCAAGTTGGAACAAGTCCTTGAAACTGGGGAGGTGTATCTTGGAGTGGTCAGGAGGTCTGCTGGAAGCCTCCTAAAGAGCCTTCAGCCTCTGCCTGTGGACAGCAGCACCAGCACCCTGGCTGGACTCCTCAGGATGTCTCCAGCCAGTGCCCTTCAAACAGGCAGGTTTCTGTAGGTGAGTGCAGAGGGGCTGGGCTGGGCTCTGTGAGAAGGGCAAATCCATCACCCAGCACACTCCTGCCAGGGTGAGAACCTCCAGGCAGCAGGGATCTGATCAGAGGAGGAAACTGAACCCAACAATGTTGTGGGAGGGAGCATTGAGTCATCTCCATCTGATCCCCTCCAAGCCAGACCCTTCCTCTGAGCAAGGCCCTTGGCCTACTCTTCCTCCCCAGAAAAGCCTCTGGCCTCAGGGTCGTGGGCTCCAAGGTGTGAAGCACCTCCTCTGCAGCCAGAGCTGCAGCAGAGGCAGAGCTGCCACAGGAGAGGAAATGCCTCTGGGTGTTGCAATGAGCCCTGAGTGTGCTGGGCTGCAAGTGTGGTGCTGAGACCTTGAGAGAGGCTGAGACACTGAGTGGTCTGTGGGGGATCCCTCTGCTCTCAGCAGGGCCTGGTGGCTTTTCAGGGGGACATGGGAGTGTGATCACCTCCAGCTCAGCAGGGCACAAGCCCAGAGAAGTGGGGAAGTAGCAGCAGGGCCAGAGCAGCTCCCCTCACTCTGCTCTGAGCCACAGGCAGCCTCTTGCCTTGCAGGCTTCTGCTCTCTCTGTTCCCCCTGAGGGCAGCAGAAAAGCTGTGTGTGAGAACTTGTGACAGCCATGAACACTCTGGGGGTGAGATATGGGCAGCTGGAGTACAAAAGCCTAAGACATTCAGGAACTGCCTTTTTCTACCCTCTCTCCTTAGCACTGGGAGATGCTGAGAAGCCTTTCTGCTTTGGAACTCTTTCATCTGAATGTGGACACCAGAGATTGCTGCTGCCTCCAGCACTCCCCTGCTGCAGAGCAGGACTGACTCAGCAGCAGGAAGCAGGAAGAGTCTCTGCTCTTCCCTGCATGCTCAGCCAGCACAAAAGAGTCCAGCAACAGAGCTGGAGGGAGGTCTCCTCAAAACAAAAACTTGAGTCTCCATATCAGGGGCTCAGAAATGGCTTTGGTTGTGCTCCATTGACTTGTGACTGCCTTTGCCTTTTGGCTGCTGCACTGTGCACAAAGGGCACAAATGTCCAACAGCAGCTCCATCACCCACTTCCTCCTCCTGCCATTCCCAGGCACAAGGCTGCAGCTCCTGCACTTCTGCCTCTTCCTGGCCATCTACCTGGCTGCCCTTCTGGGCAATGGCCTCATCATCACCACCATAGCCTGGGACCACCACCTCCACACCCCCATGTACTTCTTCCTCCTCAACCTCGCCCTCCTTGACCTGGGTGCTATTTCCACCACTGTGCCCAAGTCCATGGACAATTCCCTGAGGGACACCAGGGACATCTCCTATGCAGGATGTGTTCTCCAGGTCTTCTTTTTCATATTCCTGATGTCAGCAGAGTATTTTCTCCTCACCTCCATGTCCTACGATCGCTACGTTGCCATCTGCAGACCCCTGCACTATGAGACCCTCCTGGGCAGCAGAGTTTGTGTCCACCTGGCAGCAGCTGCCTGGGCCTGTGGGGGTCTCCATGCTCTGCTGCACACAGCCAATACATTATCCCTGCCCCTCTGCCTGGGCAATGCTCTGGACCAGTTCTTCTGTGAAGTGCCCCAGATCCTCAAGCTCTCCTGCTCCACATCCTACCTCAGGGAGCTTTGGCTTCTTGTGGCCAGTGCCTGTTTATACTGTGTCTGTTTTGTGTTGATTGTGGTGTCCTATGTGCAGATCTTCAGGGCAGTGCTGAGGATCCCCTCTCAGCAGGGACGCCACAAAGCCTTTGCCACCTGCCTCCCTCACCTGGCTGTGGTCTCCCTGTTTGTCAACACTGTAATCTTTGCCTACCTGAAGCCCTCTTCTATCTCCTCCCCATCCCTTGATGTAATGGTGTCAGCTGTATACTCAGTGATGCTGCAGCAGTGAATCCTCTCATCTACAGCCTGAGGAACCAGGAGCTCAAGGATGCCCTGAGGAAAATGCCCACCGGATGCCTTCAGAAGCAATAAACTCTTTGTCTTCTCCTGCAGAGTAGTTCTAATGTCACTCACAGTCTGGTTTCTCTCTTTTTGGCTGCTGCTGGTTCTGTTACCCTTGTAAGAATGTTGTTTCCCCACCAGAGTATTTCTTCAGACCATTTCTGTTTCAGTGTTGGCCTGTCTGCTGTGACCCAGAGACTGCAGACAGGAGCAGCTGTGCTCCCTGGGTGTGCAACATGCAAGGAAAACTTCTTCTCATCTAGAAGTTCATAACAGAGACAGAGGAGTCTGGTAAAACTTGATTTGAATAAAGGCAGAGTCCACAGGACAATTCCCTGTGGGGTCTCTCTCATTGCTGAAGGCACAGCTCCCCTTTCATCCTCCATTTCCAGGTGCAAATCTCCCTCTTCCATTCTCCACTGGCTCAGGTACTCAGGATTTAGTCTTTCCCCAAACCCCTGCTACATGTCCCCCTTCACACGAACCCTCCCTGCTTCATACATCCTATGCTCATTTAAATTAGGTTCTCCACTTCTCTGGGTGGAGAAGTTAATATTCAGTAGTCTGTTAAGTCTGTGCTCTGGCCTAAAAGTTCAGCAGTTCAGGCTGTGTTCAGTGTCTGCTCTCTTCAGACAGACCCCTACTGATTTACAGCAAGCTTCAAGGGAAGGGACTTAGCAGAGGCCCCTTTGTGATTTACATACACACAGGGAAGGTGAACTGTCTGGGTCCTCCCTTTCTCTTCCAACTCCCTCTTAGCCAATTCTTCCTCTGTAATGACACTACCTCCTTTTGATCCCATCAATCCCTCCTCTTCTTGCTTTAATAATTGTCTTTACAAAATTCATTCCCCAGTAACTAAATCCTTTCCTCTTGGCTCATTTCTGATGTTGGTCTTATTTGCAGATACATCATACTGCTCTTTTTTGTAGCCTTTTCTGGCTCACTTGATATGGCTACAACCTGCACCTGCCTGACTGCAGGATGGATAAGCCATACAAACCAGGGTGTCAGACATGGTGGAAAGATTAGAGCTGCTGTTGCACAAAGAGAGAAGAATGACACTCGTTTGGCCCATGGCCCACCAGGCAGCCAAGACAATGTGTCCCATTCCAGTCCCTTCCAGGTTTGGACTAGTCCATGAGCTATTTCCCTGCTGTTGGTGGTTATATTTATTGCTGCCTCCCCATTGGCCTCAATCTGTAGGCACCAATCAGATGTATTAAACTTTCCCCATCCACCTCCTTCCTCAGCTAACAGACAGTCTGGAGAGTCCATTTGGGTGCATTACCTCTCACACCTGAGTTTGGTGTTTGGCTAATAGTACCAGGCCCAAGGCAGTCTCATTGCTGTTGAGTTCCACCACAGCCTGTAATGGAATTCTTCTGTTCAGCATATATTGGAGTTCCATGTCACCAACTACCATTTTGAGCCCAGGTTGCAGGTCCATAGGTCTCTGGCATTCTTTGGGGCAGCCACTCATCATCACCCCACACCTGAGCACTCCAGCTTCAAAGGATCTTTACTCTCCCTCCAAGTCTTCAAAAATGGGGATCCCCAATTCATTGCTTTCCTGAAGAGGTAACAAGAAAAATCCCAGCTGGATGATCCCTCATGTGCAACTCCCCCCACAGTGTGCTGGTAGTTCTGGATAAGCTGTTTGTCCACAAAGCCAAAATAATCCATCTGGGGCTTTCCACCAATTTTTAGATGCCACAGAATTTTGAGGTATTTGATATTCCCCGAGATGGATTTGTCCCTGAACCATAGAATATGTCACTGTCAGTGCTGTTCATACAATTTTTAGCCTTCTCACTAGACAAGTACCATAAAGGGTCTTCAGGCCACCAAGCAGAGTGGGTACCATTGTATCTTAATTTCTGTTTACAGGGGGTTTCTCCTACCCATTTACCAAAAGAGCTCCCCTTTTGCTCTGGGCATTCTGCTCCTATAGTGTCTGATGTCAGTGCCCATTCCTGAGGTCTTCCATTTTTACTTGGAATCATTGACCGATTCCATTCAATTCTTTGGTAGGGATCTAAGCTGGTTCCTTCCCATGGCCATTCTCCACTCATCAGGAGACCTGCACAGACCCAGCAATTAGAATAGAATAGAATAGAATAGAATAGAATAGAATAGAATAGAATAGAATAGAATAGAATAGAATAGAATAGAATAAACCAGGTTGCAAGAAAACTTTGAGATCATGGAATCCAGCCTATCACCTAACACTATCTAAACCATGGCACCAAGCACCCCGTCCAGTCTCTTCCTAAACACTTCCAGTGATGCTGACTCCACCACCTCCCTGGGCAGCACATCCCAATGGCAAATCACTCTTTCTATGAAGAACTTCTTCCTAACCTCCAACCTAAGCCTCCCCTGGCACAGCTTGAGACTGTGTCCTCTTGTTCTGGTGCTGGCCACCAGGAGAAGTTACATTTAAGTTCTGTGCCACTTTCTCAGCTAGATCTACAAATCAATTTTTGCCTACAAAAGGGATTCCCAGTTCCTTTGGTAACTTTTCCTTGAGCTCTCTCTGCAGTGGGCTCACCTCACTTCCAGTTCGTGGTTTAGACACTGTGGTGAAGAGGTTTTTAATTTATGAATTATGAGATATGAATTATGAAAATATTGTTTTTATTAATTACCAAATTATTAATAAATGATGAATCACCAACTTATATACAAGTTCTAGTGCACGTTTGTGAAATAGATTCCACAAGTGGCTTAGTATTATGATTAGAACTTAATTGAACTAGATACAAATTATTTCCATTAAGTATAATGAAGGGTGCAGTTCCTCCGCTTGGCCACTAGATGGCGACTCGGCGGAACGCGGGCAGCTTCTGATCACACGCAGCAGTATACACTGCAGTGTTGGGTTACTGTCTCCTCTCTCCGCAGCAGTGGAGAGGGGATAATGGAACCTGGGCTTAGTTAGTGTTGCAGTTTGAGCTGTGACAGAGACAGTGCTAGACTCCGCACTGGATCTTATAGTGGTGCAAAGAATTATGGTAGGAAATACACACAATTTCCTGCATCCATCCCTCTGGGCTGGACTTCTGGACACAGGAAATGAACACACCAGGGGGGCACCCAGCTCAAACTGCAACAGCTAGTAAGCAGGTTCCTTTCACAGGACTCGGCAAGTTCCCTCCAGATGATAGGCAGTGGTCCTGGTGGGGTCGGCCCGTGGGGCTGGTAGGGCTGGTCCTGGGACGGGGTTGGCCCTCAGAGTCGGCTTGCACAGCAGGGCAGGGCGATGGTTCCCGATAGGCGGGCTTGGAGGCTTCCGATCGGGCACGGCTGCAGGCAGGGCAGAACCGGCAGGGGTCGGCCCAGCTACAACAGGTCTCGGAGCTGATATAAACAGCCTAGGGGAAGAAATGCGGCTGCGTAGAGCAGTGCCTTCCCATATAGTTAGCTTAAAGGAGCAGTGGGACTCTCAGAGAGGTCCCGGGCTTGGAGGAGTATAGGCACGAATGGTGCTCTGGATTTCCCTGAGGTTTACAGGGCTCGGCGTGGCAGCTCCTCACTCACGATAGCGCGGTTATGCGTATGTGTGGACTACCAGACTTGGTCAAGTCCTTTCTCCCCGGCAGCTGGGCAGATCTTACCCTCGGGGGTTGGTCCAGTCCTCCGGTGGCACGGTGGGCTCTCCCAGTCAATACGACTGGCTGTGGCGACGCTGGGCTCCTCGGCTTAGTGCAGCATCCTCCCTCTATGGAGATGATTCTCCAACTGCTTCCCATGATGCAGAAGCTTTTAGTATGCGTTCATGTATATAACAGAAGCTAAACAACAATAAACTCGATGGCAGAGGCTGCGGTTTGGAGGGTTACACACTCGAACAAGCACAGAGACAAAGTGGAAGAGGGGGCAACTTGTTTACCAGCTGGGGTAATACTTATAGAATCCCTCGAGGCTGGGTTTGACCAATGGGCACTCTCATAAACAACTGGCTTCAGCCTATGGGAAAGCGTGAAGCTAGAATTCTGCCATATTTGGCGTTTGCATGAGCACAGCATGCGCTAGGTGCATGCTGGCCTGGCTAATGCCTTGGCTTTTATCTTCCTCCTGAAGGAGGGGGAACTTGCCCACATGCTGGGACAAGATTCAGTATCTGGGCATAATGTGCCTTCACCGCACAGAAGCAATAAACTCTTTGTCTTCTCCTGCAGAGCAGTTCTGATGTCACTCAGTGCAGGCCCAGCCTGGCTTCTGCATTTGGTGGTGGTGGTGGTTTACTCTTTATCAAACATCCCTTTTCTAACACATTCTCTGCTTTGCTGACCAAGAGTTTGTGCAGCAGGACCTCTGCTCTTTGCTTGGTTAAAAAAATAAAGAACCTTTCATTAACATTGTCCTTCCACCAGGAATTTTCCAGTGCTTCAGGGCCAGGTCCTGTGCAGATTTTGGGGAGAAAAGAGTCCCAGCACAGCATCACTGCCAGAGAGCACCAGCACCTGGACTCCCAGGGCAATTCCCTTTCCACTTCCAGCCTCTCCTGGGTCAGTGCAAGGCCTGAGTGCTGTGGCAGCTTGGTCATTGTTCTGCTGCATGCCACTGCTGTGAGCACACGCAGGGACAGGCCATGGGAACTACTCTGACTGAGCTGACCCCCAGAAGCAGTTCCACAAAGACAGATGATCTGCTCAGGGCAGAGTCTGAAGGCTTAGGGCTCCATCCAAAGTTTCTCTCCAGAGCAGGCCCAAGAAAGTGTCCCAGGGATGCAAACAACAGGGAACAGCTCAAGTGTGAGTATGCAGGGCTGGGGCACACAGCAGTGTCCTGACACAGACAGGCCTCCTGCAAGAGGCCTGAAGGAGCAGCAGAGCAGGCTCTGATCTGTGTCTCTGTTCACTGCACAGCCTGGGGAAGCTGTCCCAGGGTAATCATCCTGCTCCAGCCACTCACCACCACCATTTCCACCACTGGACACTCACCATAACTTGTAAAGTTTCTTTGTGCCCCAGTTGCAGGTCACAGGATCAGGAGGTCAGCAGTGGCTGCTGGCATTGCACAGATGAGATGCAAGCATGGCCATGGTGTGTGGGGTGAGAGGAACCTGAGTGAGCACAAACACCATCAGCTGTGGCTGGGGTACCAAGGCACTGGAGGTGTGAAGAGCCTCCCAGTCTCTGGCAGGGGCAGCAGGAGGCCAGGGACACTCTGCCTGCTGCAGTGCAGAGCCTGTGTGAGGGATGGGGAAAGACTCTGCCTGAACATCCTGAGGTGCTGAAGCAGTTCATGAGGCCAGCTCAGGTGTGGACACCTGGCAGAGCTCTGACATTTCTCTGTGTGACTGCAGCACAAACCTCCCTGCCCCAGGGAGATTCCTCTCAGGTGTCATGCACAGGCTCATTGCAAATGTTGCTGTCTGCTCACACCACCCTTCCTGTGCTGTGCCCTGAAATGTGCACAGAGCCATCAGAGAGGTTCTGGCTCCTTGGCAAAGGCATCTTCAGGAAGGCCAAGAAGGAGGCTGGGGCAAACTGCAGGCTGGTCACCCTCAGCACAGTCATGGTGCTGGGTCAAAAGTGATAAGTCAGACACTCCTGCAGCCATCTGCAGACCCTTGCAGGACAAGAGAGAGATCATCAAACCTGTCTGGGCAGGAGCAAGAAGGGGATGTTATGTGCCTGGACCTTAGCCAGGCCTTTGCCATGATCTCCCATGGTCTCTGTAGAGCCAGACTGGGGACGGCAGGACTGAAGGAATGGTTGAGGTGCTGGGTGGGAAGGTGAGTGGTGGATCAAGCCCAAAAGTCACCACGGTAGATCCCTCCTGGCAGCCACTTCCCACTGGCATCCCTCAGGGCAAGCCTTTGAGCCAGCACTGTGCAATCTCTTCATCAGCTCCCTGCAACTTCTGACCCAGGGCCTCTGCAGCTCCTTTAGGGCTGAGGCCAAACTGGGCACAGGCCTTGAGAGACTTCATCTGCATAACCCTGTGTTGTAGTTTGGGCTGGGTGCCCTCTGCTACAGGGGTGTTTCCTGTGTCCAGAAGTCCATCCCAGTGGGTGGACTCAGGAAGTTAGGTATTTCTACCATAATCCCTTGCACCACTATAAATTTTGCGGTGGGGTCTGGCACTTCCTCTTTCCTTCCCTCTCCGAGACTTGGTAACTGGGGGAGAGATCTCCCGGCCATGGGCCTGATTGGGCCCAAGGCCACAGGGGGATGGGCAGTCTCAGGCCTGGCCAGCTGAGACTAGCCCAGCAGAGGGAGGGGGAAGAAGGAGCCCTGGGGGTTTTGGATGCATTTTTTGGCGTCCCAACGTGGGGCCAACTGCAGCTCGGATTGCAAAAGATGGAGAGTTTAAATTTAGTTCTGGGCGTCGGTTTGGGTTTGGAAAGTTGGGGCTCAGGTTTTGTGTTACCGGGGCAACTGTGTGAACTCCTGTGGACTGCAGAAGGATACCGGGTGCGTGGCTGATGGCATGGAAGTCCCTCCTGTTGCTTGGGAACAGCGAGGGGTGGTTCTTTCTGTGACTTTCTGCCCAGGGTAGCTTAAGAATGCTCGAGTAGCCTAAGAAGGCGAGACCTGCCTTCTCCTCGTTCCCTGCGGAGCGGCAGGGAGCGGAGGAGGGACAGCGGCAAGCAAAGCGTGGTCGGCCCGCGGCCGCTGCGGGGGGCGGACACCCGCGGCGAGTGGGCAAGCGACTGCTGGAGGTGACTTGGACTCTGCATCGTGGCAACAGAGACGGCGGGGGCTGGGCCGGGCCGCGTTCAAGCGGCGGCGGCGGCACCGCCCGAGCCGGGCTGCGTTCAGGCAGCGGCGGCGGCACCACCCGAGCCGGGCTGCGTTCAGGCGGCGGCGGCAGCTGTAAATCTTTCCCTGGTGTTTTCGGACGTGTTCCGAAAATGGCGCCGAGCACCTGGCTCCGCCTCCCTGCTTCTTCAGCGGGCTGTGGCGCAGCTCCTCCCTCTTCCGGGGGTGGAGGTTGTGCAGCCGGATGCTGTCCTGCCTCGGTACGCGAGCGCCCAGTGGGGGGTGCGGAGTGCCTCTGACATGCATCCGTGTAGCTTTGGTCCGCGTGAAAGCGGTTGGCTGCGGCACCCTGGATGGATTGAAAAAGGCAGTCGTGGAGCCGGATTGTTCCGACTGGCCTGCCCCAGGGGTGGAGAATTTGCCTCTGAATAGGAGAGTAAAGGTTTGGCTGAGAAGTTGTGAGGTATTTCCAGGTGACCAGGATGTCCCAAGGAGTCCACAAGGAATTCACACTGCAGGAGAAGGACTGCGTTGCTGGGAGGTTCCATCACATGAGGAAGAACCACTGGAATGGACTGATGCTTGAGCCTGAATGAGACTGTTTGAGTGGACGCCCAGATGAAGATATGGACTCCGCCGGACATGTCATCAGAAGTTTTCTGATCTGATGATGTGTTTGGGTGCAGGGATTATGGTATGAAATAAGGGGTGGCTCCTGTCGTATTTTGGGCTGGGTGCCCTCTGCTACAAGGGTGTTTCCTGTGTCCAGAAGTCCATCCCAGTGGGTGGACTCAGGAAATTAGGTATTTCTACCATAATCCCTTGCACCACTATAAATTTTGCGGTGGGGTCTGGCACTTCCTCTTTCCTTCCCTCTCCGAGACTTGGTGACTGGGGGAGAGATCTCCCGGCCATGGGCCTGATTAGGCCCAAGGCCACAGGGGGATGGGCAGTCTCAGGCCTGGCCAGCTGAGACTAGCCCAGCAGAGGGAAGGGGAAGAAGGAGCCCTGGGGGTCTTGGATGCACCCTCAGGTGGGGATGGGATGGGATGGGATAGCATTTTGGAGGGCTTTGTCTGGGGGTGTCAGGGTTTTGGGGGGACTACTGGAGGGGTCTGAATAGGATCATTGCAGGGTAAAAAGGACGAGCTGGGTTGTGCTTTGGGCGGGGGGGGCAATGATTTGGGGGTCTGTGGAGCATGATTGGGGGGTCCAGGCAGAGTCTAAAGGGTTTGAGGATGTGCATAAGGGTCCTTGGTATACCCTAGGGGTTCGTCTGGGGGTGTCAGTATTTTGGGGGGGCTTCTGGAGGGATCTGAATGGGATCGTCGCAGGGTGCAAAGGACAGGCTGGGCTCTAGGTTGGATGGGGGGCAATGACTAGTGGGGCTCTGGGGGGTGATTGGGCGGTCCAGTCTGGGTCCAAAGGGTTTGAGGATGTCTGGAAGGGTCCCTAGCATTTGAGAGAACTTGGTCTGGGGGTGTCAGGGTTTTGGGGGGGCTACTGGAGGGGAATGAATGGGATCACCGCAGGGTAAAAAGGACGAGCTGGGTTCTGGGTTGGGTGGGGGGTAATGATTTGGGGGGCTCTGGGGGGTGCAGTATGCGTCCAAAGGGTTTGAGGATGTCTGGAAGGGGCATTGGCATTTGGGAGGGCTTTGTTTGGGGGTGTCTGGGTTTTGGGGGGATCTGTGGGGAGGGGTCTGAATGGGATCGTTGCAGGGTAAAAAGGAGAAGGTGGGAAGTGGGCAGGAGGAGAAGGTATGGTTTGGGGGGCTGTGGGGGTGAATTTGGGGGTCCAGTCTGGGTCCAAAGGGTTTGAAGATGTCTGGAAGGGTCCCTAGCATTTGGGAGGGCTTTGTCTGGGGGTTTCAGGGTTTTGGGGGGCAACTGGAGGGGCCTGAACGGGATTGTTGCAGGATAGAAAGGATGAGCTGGGTTGTGGGTTGGGTGGTGGGCAATGATTTGGGGGACTCTGGGGGGTGTTTGGGGGGTGCAGTCTGGGTCCAAAGGGTTTGAGTATGTCTGGAAGGGGCTCTATGATTTGGGAGTGCTTTGTTTGGGGGTGTCAGGGGTTTGGGGGGATCTCTTGGGAGGGGTCTGAATGGGATCGTTGCAGGGTAAAAAGAAGGAGGTGGAAAGTGGGCAGGAGGGGAAGGTATGGTTTGGGGGGCTGTGGGGGTGGATTCAGGGGTCCAGTCTGGGTCCAAAGGGTTTGAAGATGTCTGGAAGTGTCCCTAGCACTTGGGAGGGCTTTGTCTGGGCGTGTCAGGGTTTTCGGGGGGGGCTACTGGAGGGGTTTGAATGGGGTCATTGCAGGGTAAAAAGGACGAGCTGGGTGGTGGGTTTGGCGGGGGGCAATGATTTGGGGGGCTCTGGAGCATGATTGGGAGGTCCAGGAAGAGTCCAAAGGGTTTGAGGGAGGGCAGAAGGGTCCTTGGTATGTCCTAGGGGTTTGTATGGGGGTGTCAGGGTTTAGGTGAGGCTACGGGTGGGGTCTGAATGGGATCATTGCAGGGTAAAAAGGAGGAGGTGGGTTCTGGGTTGGGCGGGAGGCAATGATTAGGGGGGCTCTGGGGGATGATTTGGGGGATCCAGGCAGGCTGAAAAGGGTTTAAGGGTGTGCAGAAAGGTCCTGAGAATTCCATAGGGGATCGTCTGGGGGTGTCTGGGTTTTGTGGGGATCTCTGGGGAGGGGTCTGAATGGGATCGTTGCAGGATAAAAAGGAGGAGGTGGAAAGTGGGCAGGAGGGGAAGGTATGGTTTGGGGGGCTGTGGGGGTGGATTTGGGGGTCCAGTCTGGGTCCAAAGGGTTTGAGGATGTCTGAAAGGGTCCCTAGCATTTGGGAGGACTGTCTGGGTGTGTCAGGGTTTTGGGGGTGCTACTGGAGGGGCCTGAAAGAGATCGTTACAGGGTAAAAAAGATGAGCTGAGTCTTGGGTTGGGCGGGGGTGGAATGATTTGGGGGGCTCTGGAGCATGATTGGGGGGGTCCAGGCATAGTCCAAAGGGTGTGAGAGTGGGCCAAAGGCTCCTTGGTATACCCTAGGGTTTCGTCTGGGGGTGTCAGGGTTTGGTGGGGCGATGGGGGGGTCCTGATGTGGATCCTAGCTGGCCTGAAATGATGAGCTGGGAACTGGTCGAAGGCGGGGTGGGAGCATGGATTTCAATGGGCTGAGGTCCCTGGGGGTTCCAGGCAGGCTACAAACGGCTGTAGGTTGTGCAGAAGAGTCCCTAGCATTTGGGAGAGCTTTGTCTGGGGGTGTCAATGTTTTGGCGGGGCTACTGGAGGGGTCTGAATGGGATCGTTGCAGGGTGAAAAGGACGAGCTGGGTTCTGGGTTGGGCGGGGGGCAATGATTTGGGGGGCTCTGAGGGATGATTGGGCAGTCCAGGCAGGTTGAAATGGGTTTGAAGATGTCAGGAAGGGTCCCTACGAGTTGGGAGGGGGTCGTCTGGGAGTGTCAGGGTTTTGGGGGGTACATGAGGGGTGTTGAAGCGAGTGGTAGTGTGACAAAAGAGACAAGGTGAGAAGTGGTCAAAGTCGTGGAGCATGGATTTGGGGGGCACTGGGGGGGGGATTTGAGGGTGCATGCCAGAGCCAAAGGTTTTCAGGGCGTGCAGAAGAGTCCCTCCAATTCTGTAGGGGTTTGTCTGGGGGTGTCAGGGGTTGGGGGGGATCTCTGGGGAGGGGTCTGAATGGGATCGTTGCAGGGTAAAAAGGAGGTGGAAAGTGGGCAGGAGGGGAAGGTATGGTTTGGGGGGCTGTGGGGGTGGATTTGGGGGTCCAGTCTGGGTCCAAAGGGTTTGAAGATGTCTGGAAGGGTCCCTAGCATTTCGGAGGGCTTTGTCTGGGGGTGTCAGGGTTTTGGGGGGACTACTGGAGGGGTCTGAATAGGATCATTGCAGGGTAAAAAGCACGAGCTGGGTTGTGTTTTGCGGGGGGGGGGGGCAATGATTTGGGGGTCTGTGGAGCATGATTGGGGGGTCCAGGCAAAGTCTAAAGGGTTTGAGGATGTGCATAAGGGTCCTTGGTATACCCTAGGGGTTCGTCTGGGGGTGTCAGTATTTTGGGGGGGCTTCTGGAGGGATCTGAATGGGATCGTCACAGGGTGCAAAGGACAGGCTGGGCTCTAGGTTGGATGGGGGGCAATGACTAGTGGGGCTCTGGGGGGTGATTGGGCGGTCCAGTCTGGGTCCAAAGGGTTTGAGGATGTCTGGAAGGGTCCCTAGCATTTGAGAGAACTTGGTCTGGGGGTGTCAGGGTTTTGGGGGGGCTACTGGAGGGGAATGAATGGGATCACCGCAGGGTAAAAAGGACGAGCTGGGTTCTGGGTTGGGTGGGGGGTAATGATTTGGGGGGCTCTGGGGGGTGCAGTATGCGTCCAAAGGGTTTGAGGATGTCTGGAAGGGGCATTGGCATTTGGGAGGGCTTTGTTTGGGGGTGTCTGGGTTTTGGGGGGATCTGTGGGGAGGGGTCTGAATGGGATCGTTGCAGGGTAAAAAGGAGAAGGTGGGAAGTGGGCAGGAGGGGAAGGTATGGTTTGGGGGGCTGTGGGGGTGGATTTGGGGGTCCAGTCTGGGTCCAAAGGGTTTGAAGATGTCTGGAAGGGTCCCTAGCATTTGGGAGGGCTTTGTCTGGGTGTGTCAGGGTTTTGGGGGGCTACTGGTGGGGTCTGAATGGGATCGTTGCAGGGTGAAAAGGACGAGCTGGGCTCTGGCTTGGGCGGGGGGCAATGATTTGAGGGGCTCTTGGGGGGGATGCAGGGGATCCAGGCAGGCTGAAAAGGGTTTGAGGGTGTGCAGAAAGGTCCTGAGAATTCAATAGGGCATCGTCTGGGGGTGTCAGTGTTTGGGTGGGGGGGTAGGGAGTCCTGATGTGGACCATAACGGGCCTGAAATGATGAGCTGGGAACTGACGAAGGCAGAGGGGGAGCATGGATTTCGGGGGCTGGGGGCTTCTGGTGGAGTCCATGTAGGCTACAAACGTCTTTAGGTTGTGCAGAAGGGTCCCTAGCATTTGGTAGGACTTTGTCTGGGGGTGTCAGGGTTTTGGGGGGCAACTGGAGGGGCCTGAACGGGATTGTTGCAGGATAGAAAGGATGAGCTGGGTTGTGGGTTGGGTGGTAGGCAATGATTTGGGGGACTCTGGGGGGTGTTTGGGGGGTGCAGTCTGGGTCCAAAGGGTTTGAGTATGTCTGGAAGGGGCTCTATGATTTGGGAGTGCTTTGTTTGGGGGTGTCAGGGGTTTGGGGGGATCTCTTGGGAGGGGTCTGAATGGGATCGTTGCAGGGTAAAAAGAAGGAGGTGGAAAGTGGGCAGGAGGGGAAGGTATGGTTTGGGGGCTGTGGGGGTGGATGCAGGGGTCCAGTCTGGGTCCAAAGGGTTTGAAGATGTCTGGAAGTGTCCCTAGCACTTGGGAGGGCTTTGTCTGGGCGTGTCAGGGTTTTCGGGGGGGGCTACTGGAGGGGTCTGAATGGGGTCATTGCAGGGTAAAAAGGACGAGCTGGGTTGTGGGTTGCGCGGGGGGCAATGATTTGGGGGGCTCTTGGGGGGGATGCGGGGGATCCAGGCATGCTGAAAAGGGTTTGAGGGGGTGTAGAACTGTCCTGAGAGTTCCACAGGGGATCGTCTGGGGGTGTCAGGGTTTTGGGGGGGGCGATGGGGGGTCCTTAAGTTGACCATAGCTAGGCCAGAAAGGACGAGCTGGGAACTGGACGAAGGCAGTGGGGGAGCATGGATTTTGGGGGGCTGGGGGGCTCTGGGGGTTCCAGGCAGGCTACAAACGGCTTTAAGTTGTGCAGAAGAGTCCCTAGCATTTGGGAGGGCTTTGTCTCGGGTTGTCAGGGTTTTGGGGGGGCTACTGGATGGGTGTGAATGGGATCGTTGCAGGGTAAAAAGGACGAGCTGGGTTCTGGGTTGGGCGGGGGGCAATGATTAGGGGGGCTCTGGGGGATGATTTGGGGGATCCAGGCAGGCTGAAAAGGGTTTGAGGGTGTGCAGAAAGGTCCTGAGAATTCCATAGGGGATCGTCTGGGGGTGTCTGGGTTTTGTGGGGATCTGTGGGGAGGGGTCTAAATGGGATCGTTGCAGGATAAAAAGGAGGAGGTGGAAAGTGGGCAGGAGGGGAAGGTATGGTTTGGGGGGCTGTGGGGGTGGATTTGGGGGTCCAGTCTGGGTCCAAAGGGTTTGAGGATGTCTGGAAGGGTCCCTAGCATTTGTGAGGACTTTGTCTGGGTGTGTTAGGGTTTTGGGGGGGCTACTGGAGGGGCCTGAAAGGGATTGTTGCAGGGTAAAAAGGACGAGCTGAGTCCTGGGTTGGGCGGGGGTGCAATGATTTGGGGGGCTCTGGAGCTTGATTGTGGGGGTCCAGGCATAGTCCAAAGGGTGTGAGAGTGGGCCAAAGGCTCCTTGGTATACCCTAGGGTTTCGTCTGGGGGTGTCAGGGTTTCGTGGGGCGATGGGGGGGTCCTGAAGTGGATCCTAGCTGGCCTGAAACGATGAGCTGGGAACTGGTCGAAGGCGGGGTGGGAGCATGGATTTCAATGGGCTGAGGTCCCTGGGGGTTCCAGGCAGGCTACAAACGGCTGTAGGTTGTGCAGAAGAGTCCCTAGCATTTGGGAGAGCTTTGTCTGGGGGTGTCAATGTTTTGGCGGGGCTACTGGAGGGGTCTGAATGGGATCGTTGCAGGGTAAAAAGGACGTGCTGGGTTCTGGGTTGGGCGGGTGGCAATGATTTGGGGGGCTCTGAGGGATGATTGGGCAGTCCAGGCAGGTTGAAATGGGTTTGAAGATGTCAGGAAGGGTCCCTACGAGTTGGGAGGGGGTCGTCTGGGAGTGTCAGGGTTTTGGGGGGTACATGAGGGGTGTTGAAGCGAGTGGTAGTGTGACAAAAGAGACAAGGTGGGAAGTGGTCAAAGTCGTGGAGCATGGATTTGGGGGGCACTGGGGGGGGGATTTGAGGGTGCATGCCAGAGCCAAAGGTTTTCAGGGCGTGCAGAAGAGTCCCTCCAATTCTGTAGGGGTTTGTCTGGGGGTGTCAGGTGACGAGAACGGAAACAGGCACAACAGCACTCAATATGAGTGATAATAATCATCCAACTTTATTGTTCCACACTTCATTACTTATAGTCTTATCTTATACATAGTTAATTCTATTCTAATTTAACACATGCTATTGGTTACTATCTAAAAGCTTACATCATTGGTTTCACTACTCTGTGGAATTTCCTAATTGCTCTTTTTCCCAGATCTTCACCTACTCCTTATCTTGTTTGCCTTCCTTCTCAGGGTCAGCTTGACTCAAACATACCAAGCATCAGAACTTTTCCATAACTCCTACTCCATTGCTATAATAATAACAGAAAATCCTTCAAGGCCTGGCTTGCACAGGTGTTCCTGGGACTCATGTCCCCTCTTGCTCAAACCAAACCCCAACAATTCCCCCGTTTTTCTTTTGTGCAAGTAAGGCCTTGGAGGTTATTCTTTGAACACTTTGCATAATACAAATATAAACAAGCTTAACAATAATCAAAGTTAGTACAATAATGCCTAAAAACCTTAAAACTTCTTTTATCAATTGTATAACCCACTGTCTGCAAGCTCAAACAAAATTTGTTACTGCCTGTCATGTTGGCCCATGTCACCCATACAGGGCACGGTGCTTAAGTTGAACTGGTTAGAATGTTCTAACAGCGTTGGCATAATACATGGTCAAAGATAACAGACATTGTAAAGAAGAACTTAGATCTTAATAGTTCCAGTCTTTACATTTCACTTATTGACAGAGAAGACTTGATTATGTCTGAACACATTGCACACAGAGATTAAGACACAAATGCAATCCTTAGCACTGTCTTTTACAATCTGCTTTAGGGGTATTTTGCATTTTTATTTTCTCTAGGATGGTCAAAAATCATGAATTGTTTAATGGCAGCAAGGTTTCTTTAATCTGTAAAGGTAGATCTGGCCAGGCTCTAGCTTCACAGGCAGAAAACTTGCAAACAGCAAGAGCAAAAGGAGCTTCATTGCTTTGCCCAATATAAAATTACACATAATAACGTGTTTTGCTCATCCTAGTAATTCTGATCTCTTAACATCCATGCAACAGTTAAGCAGTCACGACACTCAGTTAGAAGTTAGATGCTTTCTGTTGACATCTTGGATCATCGTGAGTCATTGAGGTCAGTGCTAAGCAGGTTTGCTGGTTGTCATTTTCATGACAGTTGTGCTGTGTGTCTTGCGGTGAGAGGGTTACAGCACTTCTAAGGTAACCATGAGCTAATTTTTTTTTTTTTTTTTTTTTACTATGGGGGTATTCTCTCTTTTCCCCCCTTTTTTTTTGTTTTGATTTTGTTTTGGTTCAGTTTTTGTTTGGCAAAATGTAAAGATGAAACTTTATCCCCTAGGATGTCTGCATTCAGAGGCACACTTAGTTAACAAGAGAGAAGACAAAGTTATCAAACAACCATAATATTCAGTCGTAATTCATATGGTGCCATGGTACATTCTTCTGAGTGATGTTTGTGATCCCAGATGATCGATGTTCAGCTTCATGGGAAATGCAGTTTCCTCACGGTCTTGATTCTTCTGCCGTTATTTATTGCGATGATCGCAGGTAGCAGGAAAGAAGGCTCGAGGTGACCTACTTGTCAATTTTTTTTCTCTTACTTTCCTAATTATTATTTGCATTTTGTTGTTGTAATTTTTAATCTGTATTTTGTTATTCTAATTACCTTTTTAATTTTAACCCTTTTTTTTTAATCTAGTATTTAATCTTTTATTTTGTTTGATCTTATATTCTTCAATGTTTGTAATCTATGTCCAAGAAGGAAATCTAAAGATGTTACGTTAGCTAAAGAATACCATTGAAGATTAATACCTATTTACTACAAAACTTAACATTATTACAATATTACATGGAGCTCCTTTGAAATGCTTAGGCACACAACTGAGAAGGTTCGAACCAAAAGAAAATCTCACAAGGTGAACTCATCACCAAGTACTCACACCTCAGTACAATCACCGTGCATTAACTTCCCACAAGTACTAAATGCGTACCATTCACTGTGCTCACCAGGAAAACCCAGCAAAACTCTAAATAACAAATCTTCACACCTTAGCACAATGGCTATGTATTAACCACCCACAAGTGCCAAATGCGTACCAGTCATCATTCTTATTACAAAAGCTTAGCAAAACTCTAAATAACAAATCTCTGAAAGACATTACAACCAGAAATGAGAAAATTAGCACTGTTGCTTTAAATCAGAGCAGAGTCGTGGCTAAAGTCGCTGGGAAGGGGGGTCGCTGGTGCGAGCCTCTGCGGGGGAAAGGGGTGGGGGCCGGGCAAGCGGCCGCCGCTGGGCTGCTGCTGCTGTCAGTGCTGCCAGTATCGGTGGTGCGTCAGTCGGTACTGCCTTGGTCGGAGCCGTCGGTATCCGCGGGGGCCGGCAGGGCTGGCGGGCGGGGTGCGGTAGTAAGAACGCCGTCACCGCGAGCCCCCAAGCGCTCCGCTGTTACTCAGAGGGGCCGTAAAAAAAAGTCAGCGCTGTTTGAATTCCTCGCTTTTCTCGGCTTTTTCCCCGCTGGGTGCAGACAGCAGTGCTGGTGGCTAGCAAAACGCGATGTGTCCGCTGTAAGATGTATCGGGGGCGGCCCCGGTCGATCGGTCGATACTTTGAAACACATCGTCCGGCTGCAACTCGTCCTGACAACTTTGCTGTAACTGCAGCAGCCATTCGCTGTTCTGGTTTATATTTCTTAATACAGCTTATGCATTCTCGCCACGGCTTTTGCAGCTTGGTAGTGACCCAGTCCCACAGCCTGTTTCCAGTCTCTCCAAACAAGTTTCATCAAAATAACTATCTCCGCTAGCAAATTTTGTCTGTCCTCTCCCGTTGTAATATTACTATCCTGCTTTTTTGTTCCATAATGTAGTCCCAAGTTTCCTCCACTCTTCTCTTTCAAAACCTCATTAGGATCCTTAAAAAACCCCCATTGATACGCTATACAAAATAACCCTTCTAATTCCTTTTTCAGATCAATGCCTGATACTTTGCGTTTTTCTAAAAAACACTTAAATAAATCATACGCCGCCTGCCTTCCCATTTTGCTTTGTACCTGTGCGCACAGGCAGTCTCCCCGACTGTATGGCAGTCTCCCAGACTTTGCAGCGTCTTCAGCAATCGATCCCGCTCTGCGTTTGCCCGAGCTTCTTTGGTGATCGATCGGCCCCGCTCCCCGAGCGTGCTCCCCGAGCTTGCCGTCGGTGCTGCCAGAACCGGTGCCGGTAATCTTACGACTTGGGCTTCGGTGAACGCCGCTCTCAGTCTTTGGAAGTGTCGTTCCAAAGGAAGGTCCCTGTTTGGGCGCCACTTGCTGCAAGAAGGGGTCGCAAACGATCAATATGATCCACGAAATCCAACTTTATTGAGCATCAGACACTTCTTATATACAGCAGCCTAGCTGACAACCCCACCTTCTGCGGTTAAACATCCTGCTTTCCCATCCTGATGAGATAATCACAAGAATTCTGTTTTACATTCTTCTTTACTTGTTATCGCCTGTAAGGGCGTAGTGACCTTGCTTTGGTATCCTGTTATCCTTTGCAGGCAGCTGCAAGCACAGCTACAAGGCCATGGTGGCCTGGCTGCATCAACACACTAGCTTACTGTGAGCAGTAAATAAGAAGATGGAGTCCGGCCTACATACTCTGTTCAAACCATTGTTCCATAGTATCATGTCTTTGCAAGCCATTCTGCAACAAGGAGGACCTTGAGTTCTCCAGGGAAGTGGAACACTGCAGATGAAGGAATCCAGTACTTAAGAGAATTAGCGGTGTTGGAAGTTATCTATAGTGATTCAGATGATCAAAGTGTCTCCACAGATCCAGAGGATGTCCTATGCACACAGGCCATGTGGAGGAAAGTGATCCAAGGTGCTCCAGCATCATATTCAAACAGCCTAGCATTGATGTACTATTTGGATGAGGACACACAGTCTGTGGAGACAGTGTCAGCCTGGTTCCAGAATTTGGAGGATAACCTCTGTACCAACTCATTCCCATGAGCCAGTGCCTCATCTACCAGGTGTACTCCAAGAAATCCAACCCCTCCTGCTTCAGCTGGAGGGAAGGGAAGCCCCAGATGCACACCACATGGAGTACCCTGGTTTTTTCTGCGTGACCAGGGGGAGGACATGAGGAAGTGGGATGGTGAAGCCACTTCTGAACTGGAGACTCGAGTACATGAACTGAGAGGGAAGATGGTGGTTAGGAAGGGATCATCTAAGCAGGCAGCAAAGGTAGCTGCTGTAGAGAGCCAAGAGGGTAATCAAGGATCTTCCAGGCAGAGAAGAACTGAGGTTACATCCCTTGATCCAGAGGAGGGGGCCTCTGGCCAAGCCCCACCAGGATCAGACAGTGAATATTCTGATGCAGACCAGGAACAGAGGGCTCCTGCCTTTGTCCAGGAGGAGGAAAGAGATGGCAGTGTGCTGCACTGTGTGAGTTCGATGGCCTGGCACGTCAAAGCCACAGGAACAGAAGGTGTTGGCAGACACAGAGGCACAGTGCACATTGATGCCATCAGGGCACAAAGGCACTGGATCCATCTGGATTTCTGGAGTGACAGAAGGCTGCCAGCAGCTGTCTGTATTGGAAGCTGATGTGAGCTTAACAGGGAACAAGTGGGAAAAACATGCCATTGGACCTGGCCCAGAGGCCCCTTGCATTCTTGGTACACCTCAAGAGAGGGTACTACAAGCACCCAAAGGGCTCTTGATGGGCTTTTGGTGCGGCCATGGTGAATACAGAGAAGATCAGAAAGCTGTCTGCCCTGCCTGGCCTTGCAGAGAATCCCTTGTGGGACTGTAGGAAAGCAGAAAGTATCTATGGAAGGTTTCAGGACAAGAAAGAACAACAGGACATTGATACTGGAAGGATGGCTTGATGATAAAGAAGAGCTGACTGTGGTAAACAACCTGAAGTGCGAGACAGGAGGACACTTGCCTCCATGCTGGAGAAGATCAACCTGATATGGGATGAAGATAACAATGGACAGCTGCATATCAAAGGAGAAAACTCAGTTAGCAGCAGTGGTGCAAGAATGTCAGGGAATTGCTTACCCTGCTCGATTTTCCCTATATAAGCTGCTTGTTCTGTACCAATAAACGATTCCTGCCTCACCACCAAGGGAGTCCGTGCATGCTTTCCGATAAAATGGCGCCTGTATCGGGAATTTCAGTGAGATCTTTCTTCAGACTCATCCTCGGATTGCACCCCCAGTGAGCCGAACGGGAGAAGTGAGCAGACGACGCGTCCATCCCCTACACTGCAGGTCAGGTACGGGGACTGCGGCCGGGGAAGAATATGGGCCAGGGAGCCACGAGATCACAGCAATTGCACCATGATGTGCTTATGCGAATTATCAAAGAGCAAGGGTATAGACTGAGCTCTCACAAACTTACCCTTCTGTTGCTGTGGATCAATCGCAATTGCCCCTGGTATCCTGAATCAGGGGCATACGAATTAACAGAGTGGAACAGGGTTGGAGAGACCCTCTCAGAAGCACAAAAGCACGGGAATGATTTTTCACCGGACATTTTAATAATGTGGCACAGACTATGGCGAGCGCTGACCATGCTAATGAGTAAATCCAACAGCACTTCACCCTCGGGGACTCTAAACGCTCCCATTACCCATGCGGGCCCTCAGAAGCAGGATGAGCTTCCTACAAACAACAAAACACAGGCAGAAACAAGAGGTCTGGCTGCAGGGCACATGGGGAGGAAAGAATAGGCACTGATGACCCACTAATGAGAGCACGGTCACAAAAGTTCCTAGCTCAACAACGAAAGAGGCCGTTTGACTGCCCCTTAAGAAGTCTAAGACATTGCCTGATGCAAGTGCAAAATACGCGGACAGCAGCTCTGAGTCAGACCCAGAGCTGGATGATCCTTTCAATCAGGGCTCCACCGATACAGAAAAGGAGCCAGGTTTATATCCACAGGTACCTCCGCTTAAGGCAGCTGTAGCAGCTGCAGAAGGAGCAAATCCTCAACTGGAGCAGAAGAAACAAAGAAAACCAGATGCAAAGTTAAAACCACCAACTCAAGTGACTGATGAAAAACTAATTTCTTTTGATCCCGACAGCTCCGCTACTCAAGAATCGCTCGACAAATCAAACCAGCCACTTTTCCAACCCACAGCACCAAGTTTATCTTCCTCTCTTCCCTTAAATACCACTACTGAAGTTGTTAACTCTGTTCCCTATCCCTTTCCTTTTCCAGCAGGATTTTACCCTCAGCCTCATTCGGCTCCTATACCCCGGCAGGCAGGGGCTTTGTCTACCCCCCCGCCACCTTATGGAGGTGTTTGTGTACCTCCTGCAGCTACTATGAGTAATATGGGGGTGAGGGATAACAGGATGCTTTATCAAGGAGGCAATGTACAGGATGGTGTTAAAATGTCTAATGGATTGTTGATTAATGAACATGTTCCAAGTGTAGCTACACGACAGCAAATTTCAATTTCTGATGTTTTAATGGATAAAGATGATAAGGGTTTTATAAATACAGAAATGTTACATATGTGTGCGATGCCAGGAGTGGTGGAACACAGACCAGGAGGTGGGACTGCTCCTGTGTATCAGTCTCTGTCATATGGTATCTTAAGAGAACTAAACCATAATTTTGAATCCCCCCTTTGTCTCCTAGTGGGTCAGAAGAAAGGTATTCCAACAGAAGCGATAGATGGGCTATCCACAAGGCAATTAGAGGTGATTTTGAGTTGCTGGCGAGAGCCCAAGGAGAGGGCTGGGCCCACCACTCCCCTCTTGGTAGGACCATTAGGTGAGGGGAGTGGTGTGCCTCCCAGAGCAGCTAAGGGCTTCTCCCCTAAGTGGTGAGTGGGGGGGTGAAGCGTGATCCAACAGCTCACCAAAAATGTGTAGAAGGACCCAGGTGGAATCATTAAAAAGGAAAAAGAAAAAAAAAAAAAGTGTATGTGTGTGTGGAACCTGGCAGTACCAGTTTTGTATGTTTTGAGGTTGTGTTTCTCATTTAAACTCTAATGGTGAAGGTTCCTTGATGTATTGTCAGAAGGACTTGCCTTGTTACAATATAAAAGACCTCTCATGTAAAGGCATTTTAGCAGAACGTGTACTACGTAGTTCCTCTGCTACTGTGTGTACTGCCCACCCATATGTATTAGGAATAGGCATTGATTGTATAATCTATAACAAATCAAGCATATATCATCTTACTTGTAGCAATATTACTTTTAAGACTTGTATTATTGATAAAGACATTGATCAGCAGAGCATGATTATTCCCTTCCAAAGAAGGGCAGAGGTATGGATTTCCGTGAACATGACAAGAGGATGGGAGAGTGAGAATGGATTGGACCATGTTATCAGGCTATTAGACCAGGGACTAAAAGAGTCTAGAAAAAGGGCAAAAAGATTTGTGGGATGGTTAATTTTTGCTATAATATCAGCTGTGATAATATTAGCATCTGCTGCTGCTTCAGTTACAGCTCTGACAAAGGGCATACAAACTGCAGACACAGTGAGAACTTTATTAACCAATGTGACAAATGATTTGCAGATGCAGGAAGCTATAGATGAGGAAATAATGGCAAGGTTATATGCACTTGAGGCCAGCGTTGTTTGTTTAGGAGACCAACAAGCTGCCTTGCAGACCCATATGATGCTGCAGTGTGATTGGGAATATCCTAAGAAGGACATGTGTGTAACATCCTTGTCTTGGAATGACTCTCAGCATGATTGGAAGTCAGTAAGATCACACTTACAAGGGGCCTTTGATAGCTCCTTGAAATATAATGTCCAAACATTGAAGCATCAGCTGGAACTGCAATTAGCAAATATACAACAGGTGCGGATTGATTCAACATGGCAAGCACTGAACAAAGATCTTAGCTGGCTGAATCCAAAAAATTGGTTCTCAGGTCTGAATGTACGAGTGTGGGTTATAGGTGGAATCCTTGTAGTGATTGGTGTTGTAATTGTAGTGTTAATGGTATTTGTAATAATAGCTTTTAGGAATACAAGGATGGTCAGGACACAAGTGATGGCTGCTGTTTTAAACAATATAAAAATGGGGAGTTGTAGGAAAGCAGAAAGTATCTATGGAAGGTTTCAGGACAAGAAAGAACAACAGGACATTGATACTGGAAGGATGGCTTGATGATAAAGAAGAGCTGACTGTGGTAAACAACCTGAAGTGCGAGACAGGAGGACACTTGCCTCTATGCTGGAGAAGATCAACCTGACATGGGATGAAGATAACAATGGACAGCTGCATATCAAAGGAGAAAACTCAGTTAGCAGCAGTGGTGCAAGAATGTCAGGGAATTGCTTACCCTGCTTGATCTTTCCTATCTAAGCTTCTTGTTCTGTACCAATAAACGATTCCTGCCTCACCAACAAGGGAGTCCGTGCATACTTTCCGAAACCTCTCTGCTTCCACCCAACACCAAATTATTTCTTGGTGGATTTGCTCCTTCCCTTTCTTTTTTCCTCTCTGTTGGGAAGGAGTAGAGGGGAGCAGGGGAGGGATGCTTAGCCTTGCCCCCATTTCAGCTCTTAAGTCCCACTTAAGGCTCAAAACACCACACCCAGTCAGAAAGGCACCACAGGGACTGGGTGGAACCATTCCAAATGCCCTGGGATGAAGCCAAGACCGACCACAGTAGGGAAGGACAACTGCAGCTGGGCTGTGGCAGGAGTGTGGCCACCCAGACACAGAATTTGTCCTCCCCTGGAGTCAGCACTGCTGTGGCCACATCTGGATGTTTGGTGTCTGGATTTGGGAATGTCTAGACTGAAGGAATGGGGAGGAACCGGACAGACTGCAGAGGAGATCTGCCAGGATGGGTGTTGACATCTCTGTGGAGAGGCTGAGGGAGTGGGGATGCTTCAGCCTGCTCAGGGCACTGCCATGGCAGTGTGCACATGGCTGAAGGGTGGTTTCAGAGAGAATGGAGCTCTTCTGGGGAGTGGGAGAGACCAAAACATTCACAAAGAGCAGCATGGAAGGTTCAGAGTGGAGGTGAGGCCAAAGAAATGTCCCATAAAGGGCAGAGCTGCTATGCATGAGGCCATCCAGAGGTGCCAGGAAAAGGCAGGGAGATCTGAGACAGCTCAGGGAGGGGAAGGAAATGGCACAAACCATCTGATAAAAATTATTTTTAAAGGTACAGTTCAATACTTTTCAGCAGGAAACCACAGCAAAACCTGACAAGGTCTGATCAGGAGTGCCACACTCTGCAGTTACCTGCTCAGTACCAGATGTGGCTGATGGAGAAATGATGCCAGGAGAAACTTTGGAGGCTCTGGAGTTGGTTTCATACTTATTACTCCTTCTGGAGGCCACAAAGTGTCATAGAATTTCCTATCCTGGTTGCAGCTCATCCCCATTGCCCCCAATAGAGCCCTCACCCACACTCACCTCTGCTACTAGTAGAGCCCAGAACTACAATTGAGGGACAGGATCTGCCTTGCCAGGGTCTGGGGCTCAGGGCTTGGCCCTTTGCATCAATGAAACCCCTCCAGCTTTACTCAGCAGCAGAGCCACCTTGAGCTGCTTGTCCTGACCTGGCAGCACTGCCTCAGTTCTCTGCTCTCCCCACAGCCTGGAGATGCTTCTAACTGGATTTAACACATCCAAGTGCCGGGTTCTGCACATTGGCCACAACAACCTCATGCAGAGCTACAAGCTGGGGTCAGAGTGGCTGGAGAGCAGTCAGGCTGAGAGGGACCTGGGGGTGCTGGTTGACGGTAGACTGAACATGAGCCTGCAGTGTGCCCAGGCAGCTAAGAGGGCCAATGGCATCCTGGCCTGCATCAGGAACAGTGTGGCCAGCAGGAGCAGGGAGGTCATTCTGCCCCTGTACACTGCACTGGTTAGGCCGCACCTCGAGTACTGTGTCCAGTTCTGGGCCCCTCAGTTTAGGAAGGAGGTTGACTTGCTGGAACGAGTCCAGAGAAGAGCAACAAAGTTGGTGAGGGGTTTGGAACATAAGCCCTACGAGGAGAGGCTGAGGGGGCTGGGGTTGCTTAGCCTGGAGAAGAGGAGACTCAGGGGTGACCTTATTGCTCTCTACAACTACCTGATGGGAAGTTGTAGACAGATGGATGTTGGTCTCTTCTCCCAGGCGGCCAGTACCAGAACAAGAGGACACAGTCTCAGGCTGCACCAGGGGAGGTTCAGGCTAGATGTTAGGAAAAAGTTCTATACAGAAAGAGTGATTGCCCATTGGAATGGGCTGCCTGGGGAGGTGGTGGAGTCGCCGCAGTTTCTATGGCTGAGATCAGGGGGTTCTGATTGTGGTGAAGGCACATTGTGCCGAGACATTGAATCTTGCCCCAGCATGTGGGCAAGCTCCCCCTCCCTCAGGAGGAAGACAAAAGCCAGGCTAGCACGCTGCTGGTGCATGCTGTGCTCGTGCATTCTCCAAATATGGAAGAATTCTAGCTTCATGCTTTCCCATAGGCTGAAGCCAGTTGTTTATGGGAATGCCCATTGGTCAAACCCAGCCTCGAGGTATTTTATAAATACTACCCCAGTGAGTAAACAAGTGCTTTTCCTGCCTTCCTGCCTTCCTCCTCCATTTCTGTCTCTGTGCTAGCTCGAGAGTTAAGTCCGAGCCACTGCCTCTGCAACTGAGTTTATTGTTTAGCTTCTGTTACATACATGCACGCATATCAAGGCATCTGCATGTTAGACGCGACTGGAGGAATTATTTCCATAGAGGAAGGATACCACGCTGAGCTGAGAAGCCAGCGTTGTCACAGCCAGTCACACGACCGGGAGAGGAACCCCCCCCCGTCGCTACTGCAAGGACTGGATCAACCCCCGAGGGTAAGATCTGCCTAATTATCGGGGAGAAGGGACTTGACCATGCCAGGTCCCCACACAATTGCTTAACCCCACTACAGTGGAGAGAAGAGCGCCACGTGCCGCTCCGAGCCCTGTTAACTCCAGGGATTACTCAGCAGCATTCGTGCTTACACTGCACTGAACTCCCCCCTGGACCGCTTCGGGTATCCTGCTGTTGCTTTGAGCCCAGCAGACAAGAAGCGAGAGAATTTGCCGAGCCGGGCCCGCCCCGCCGATATTCCTCGTTCCCGGGGCCGCCCCTGCAGATCTGCGTACCGCCGCGTCCCCCAGGCAAGTCCGCCAGCGATCGCCGTCCTGCCGTGTGGTGCGGATCAACTCTGAGGACCAGCTCGTCTCCGGACTAGCCCTACCAGCCCGTCCTCTCGTGCAAGCCAGCTCTGCGAGACCCCAGTCTCGAACCGGCGGCACACAGGACAGAGCTCCGTCTGAGCTCGACCAGAAGCCGCGCACGGTCCCGGGAACCTGCCGCGCCGGGCCGACCCCAAGTCGGGCCTGCCCCTTTCATGCGAGCTGACTCCCGGGGCCGCCTCTACAGATCCACGTGCCGCTGCGTCCCCCGGGCACGCCTGCCGGAGGCCGTCGTCCCACCCTGTGGTACGGGTCGACTCTGAGGGCCAGCCCATCTCCGGACCAGCCCTGCCAGCTCGCCCTTTCCTGCGAGCCAACTCCGCAAGACCAAGCCTCGAACCGGCCCCGAACAGAACTGAGCTTTGCCATCAACTCGACCAGAAGCCGTCACATCCTGTCGAGTCACCATCTAGTGGCCAAGCGGCGGAACTGCAACCTTCTTGCATATAAATATAGAAATAGCTTGTAATTAGCTCAAATAAATTCTAATCATAATACTAAGCCAGTTATGGGATATATTTCACAAACGTGCACTAGAACATGTATATAAGTTGGTGATTCATCGGTTATTGACAATTTTATAATAATAATAAAAAATTAATTTTCATAAATCGTAAGTCATAAGTAATAAAGCAATAACCTCCCTCTTCACCACAAATGACCTTTCTGATGATGAGAAGAAATATGCTTTGTTCACAGACGGTTCCTGTCGTCTCATTGGGAACAAGCAAAGGTGGAAGTCTGCAGTGTGCAGTCCAACACACCGAGTTGCAGAGGCGAAGGATGGAGAAGGAGAATCCAGTCAGTTTGCAGAGGTAAAAGCTGTCCAGCTAGCTCTCGACGTAGCTGAACGTGAGAGATGGCCAAAGCTTTATCTCTACACCGACTCATTGATGGTAGCCAATGCTCTATGGGGTTGGCTGAAGAACTGGAAAAATGGCTGGCAGAGGAATGGAAAACCAATCTGGGCAGCCGAACTGTGGCAAGACATTGCCGATCGAGTTGAGAGAATTCCAGTGAAGGTGAGACACATTGATGCTCACATTCCTAAGAGCAAAGCTACTGAGGAACAGCAGCAGAACCATCAGGCAGATCTAGCTGCAAGAGTTTCTCAAGTAGACAAGGACTCTGATCTTGATCTTGACTGGAAGCATCGAGGTGAGATATTCTTAGCTCCGTGGGCTCATGATTCGTCAGGACATCAAGGCAGAGATGCAACATACCAGTGGGCTTGTGACAGATCCATAGACATTTCCATGGATGCCATCACCCAAGTCATCCATGACTGTGACATTTGTGCTGCTATCAAGCAGGCAAAGTGAATTAAGCCCTTGTGGTATGGTGACAGATGGTCCAAGTACAGATATGGTGAAGCCTGGCAGATTGACTACATCACTCTACCACGTTCTAGTTCGGGTAAGCAATACGTGCTTACTATGGTAGAGGCGAACACTGGATGGCTGGAAACTTATGCAGTTCCACATGCAACTGCACGCAACACCATTCTGGGTCTGGAGAGACAGATCCTGTGGAGACACGGAACTCCAGAGAGGATTGAGTCAGACAACGGAACTCACTTCAAGAACAACCTTGTAAAGAGCTGGGCAAAAGAGCACGGTATTGAGTGGATTTTCCACATTCCTTACTATGCACCAGCTGCAGGGAAGATTGAACGCTACAACGGTTTGTTGAAGACCACTCTCAAAGCCATGGGAGGTGGATCTTTAAAAAACTGGGAGAAACATTTAGCACAAGCAACCTGGCTGGTGAATAGTAGAGGTTCAGTGAACCGAGCTGGACCGGCACATTCAGATCTGATACAAAAAGTAGAAGGTGATAGAGTTCCTGTTGTTAGAGAAAAGAATCTGTTAGGTAAAACTGTTCGGGTATTTTCTCCCTCAGGAGAGGCTAAACCTGTCCGAGGGGTGGTTTCAGCAGAAGGTCCGGGTCACACTTATTGGGTAATGCAAGAGAATGGTGAGATTCAGTGTATTCCACAAAGAAATTTAACTTTAGCTGAAAGAGTTTCATTTCAGACTGTCGTACAGCTACATCGCATCCAAAGGAAGAATCCCTGAGGAATCTATGGTGCACGACCCCTGAGAACCCTGAGAGCCCTGAGTCAACTGAGAGTCCCTGTGTTCCTGTTTCCCTTTTTTTCACTTCGTCTGCGGAGAGACAAACTGTTTTCCATTTTCTTGTTTTATGATTTTCTTGGACTTCTGAATCATCTACATCTGAGTATAGCCGGAATGGACTATGAACTTGACTTACAAACTGTAAATATTATTCTGGATTGGATGGACAGTAGGAACAGCCAATGAAATTGTTTAGAAAGGGGTGGACTGTGACCGTTTAAGGCTGTGCCTTTAAGGACAAACAGTGCTGAGACACACTGGCTAAATGTTTTTGGTACTAGAACCAAAACATTCTGATATTCTAAACGAATTTCATTGGTGCATGGATAAAATGCAACTTTAGATTGTGGAGCAGTTGGAATTTTTTTTTTTTTCTCAGTTCAGTTTGGTTTGGGAGTTGGAGGAGTTTGGGTTTCAGCCTGTTCTCCCTGCCTGCTTCTCTGCGAACTGCTGGAGTTGGCCTTCAGATAAGCAAAAACTAATCCTGCATGGGCTTTTGAAGCTTACTAACAACTCTTTCCCTTAATAACTTGCCTTTCTTTCTCTCTAACCCCTTTTTTGGGAAAAAAGGGAGGTAGGGGGGACAGAGGGGGTTACAGGGAGGGGATTCCTCCTGGGGGAGGGATTATTGTTGTGTTATTTCTCTTTGCTGTATATTTCTGTGTATATATTGTAAATACCTGTATATATTGTGTTATATATAACCTGCTTTCCATATATGCTTGCAAATATATAGCTTTGCTCTTCGACTGGGTTAGCTGTGGTTTCTTACTCTGTGGAGGAGGGAGAGCTAAGCCCTCTCTCAACCTACCACAGTTTGCAAAGAGTATCTTGTATGGGATGAGAACAACTCCCATGACCAGATTGCTCACAAAACAAAAAGGGGGATCTGTGGCAATGGTGGCAGTAAGCAGTGTGAGCAATCTGGCAGTGTAGGCCTAGAGCCTGACATGGTGGTAGGTCATGCTCGGCATAAGTGCAGAAATAGCTAGCAGCTTAGCAAAACAGTGCTGTGCCTGCAGCATGTAACTAAAGCAGGGCACTGGTAGCTCTGAACACAGAGAGTTATCTGGGAATAACAGGACACACAGCTGCATCAGCAACCTCACGTGTCATTAGTAGTGTGACCAATAATCTATAACAGTAGGATGTGTGGTCAGTCTTGGGGAACCAATGAAGCTATGCCAACGATGCTCTCCGAGTCTATATAAGCTGTAGAGGTTCCCTTAATAAATGAACAATACTAGATCATATTGGTCATCCATATTGACTCCATTCTCCGTCACCAACAGCCAACTATTAAATAACAATAACAGCCATAACAGGACTCCTTCCCAGTACAGATTGTGCCCACTCCCAGGAAAGGCTACACCACCTGAAGCCTTCCAACCACTCATCTGCGTCTCTTTCCCATACAACCTATATCCCCTTTGCCACTCCCTGACAGACTGAGTCCCACCACAGTACAAACAGTCTGCCTGGTTGTTGAAGATGGAGGTTCTGGTGTGTCCCATCCCCAGTCAGAAAGGCACCACAGCATCGGGGAGGAACCATTCCAAAAACCCTGGGATGGAGCAGACCCTGCACACAGGGAAGAAGGCCAACTGCAGCAGGGCTGTGGCAGGAGGAGTGTGGCCACTCAGACACAGGAGTTGTCCTCCCCTGGACTCAGCACTGCTGTGGCCACATGTGGATGCTTGGTGGCTATGTGTGGGGTTCTGCAGACTGAGAGAGACGGGAGGAACTTCGGAGACTGCAGACGAGAACTGCCAGGATGGGGGTTGACATCTCTGAGGAGAGTCTGAGGGACCTGGGCTGCTTCGGCCTGCTGAGGCTCAGGGCACTGAGCACATGGCTGAAGGGTGGTTTCAGAGAGGATGGAGCTCTTCTGGGGATTGGGGAGAGACCAAAAGGTCCACAAAGTGCAGCTTGGAAGGTTCAGGCTGGAGAGGAGGCCAAAGAAATGTCCCTCAAAGGGCAGAGCTGCTATGCATGAGACCATCCAGAGGTGTCAGGAAATGGCAGGGAGAGCTGAGACAGCTCAGGGAAGGGATGGAAAAGGCAGAGGGAGAGCTGGCTGGAGAAGCAAGATTGGTGTCATCAGCCTGAAGGGAAAGAGCTGCAGCCATGGGACAGTGAGGATGGCCAAGGGCTCTGGCAAGGCTGAGAGGCCCAACAGGACCAAGGCCTTTGTCCCCTTGGCTCTGGCACTTGCCTCTGCCACCAAGGCCTGGGAGGAGAAACTTGCCTTTGAGGCTTGGAGGTTCTTGTATTGCAAGGATAGTGGTCAGGGCTTGACCTTTCTGCTTCCTAGACCAAAGGCAAGTTTTTCTCCGCTGCACTTTGCCTTTGTCTCCCTGCAATCCTGGCCTCTAACAAGCTGTGCTAACGAGTCCCTGGGGAGCCTTTGTCAGTAACAAGCCTCAGTGAGGCCAATCAGTGCTTCAAGGTACTTTGGAGTTTGCTTCTGCGTTGGACTTCTTGAGAGGCTTCTTGCCAGTACCTTGGCAGAGTCTCCTGGCAGTACCTAAGGATGATGTAATCAGCCCCAAATACTCCATGGGGCTCATTAAATACTGCTGAACCTCTGATTATTTGCAAGGTTTCTGCAGCTAATTGGAGAGCTTTTTATTGCACAAAGCATCTGATAAAAAGCACTTTTAAAGGTACAGTTCATTCCTTTTCAGCAGGAGTTGTCTCTGCAAGCAAACCACAGCAAAACTTGACAACGTCTTACCCTGGTCACTGCTCACCCTTACTCCCTACTGCCTCCAGTAGAGAACTGAGCCACAGGTGAGGGACAGGATCTGCCTTGCCAGGGGCTGGGGGTCAGGGCTTGGCCCTTTGGATCAATGAAACCCCTCCAGGTTTCCTCAGCAGCAGAGCCACCTTGAGCTGCTTGTCCTGAGCTGTCAGCACTGCCTCAGTTCTCTGCTCTCCCCACAGCCTGGAGATGCTTCAGTGCCTCCAGCGAAGCTTTCCTTGCATCTCCTTCTCCTCTAAGCAGACCCTGGGGACCCTTTCCCAGTATGCTTCACTGGGACCCATTAAGAGCAGAAGAAACTTCAGAGTTTCAATCTGACTTTGACTTCTGGAGAGGTTTCATCAGCTTCCTCTCTGTCCCTGAGGTTTACAGGACACCAAAAGCTACCAGAGGAGTTATTAAAACACCTTGGGCTGGTCGTCTACTGCCCTATTGGGCCGGACTCCTTGACTGGAAGGAGCTGCTGGCAAGCAGGCAGCGCCTCAGAGAGACAGCTCTGGCCAGGAGCAGCTCCTCTGCACAGCACAGCAGGGCTGAGGACACTGCCAGAGGATCTGTGGGAGATGAGGAAGGCAGAGAGAGCTTGAAGCTGTCCAGGACTGGGAGTTTGAGTGGAAGTGAAGTCACTGCAGTCACTGACATGGTGAGGCTGTGGGTGCAGGACACTGCAGCTGTAGCTCCTGGAGGCTTCTCCATCTCGGCTGCTGATGCTCAGCTGAAGGCTCCTGGAGTGTGCACACAGATGACCAAAGCCCTTCAGTTCCATCCGGTGAGCAGCAGTGAGCAGAGCTGGGGAAGGAGAAGTCTTCACCCCCAGGCCCTCTGCCTTTCTCTCTTCACTTCACTGTCTCTGCAGCACTATAGCCAGATATGGTGACGACGGAGGTTCTTGGAATCAATATGGCTGACCAATATGATCGGGTATTGATCCTTTATTGTTCCAGTATTGCAGGCCTATGGCTCAGGCCTATGATGAAAGCATGGTGCAGTAAAGCATGGAAGGAGAGGAGACAGGACAGGCAGGAAAAGAAGAAGTGCGTAGCAAGGAAACTGCTACAATTTATATAACCTTGGTATGCCTTGTTGGCATGGACTCATTGGTCCTCTATGAGTGACCGCACATCAACATTATTGTAGGTTATTGGTCCAACTATGGATGACACGCGAGGTTTGTTGATTCAGGTGCATGTCCTGTTGTCCCGAGATAACTCACTATGTTTCTAGCTACCAGCGTCTTGTTTTAGTTACAGTGCTGTAGGCACAGCACTGTTTTGGCATACTGGTAGCTGGCTCTGCACTTCTGCTGAGCATGGCCTACCACCATGTCAGGCTCTTAGGCCTGAACTGCCAGATTGCTCACACCACTCATAACTGGTGTTCCCACACAGCACTGCAGGCCTGCTCCCTGTTTCTCCACCTCTCCATGGGTGTGGTGGTTTTAGGCAATGCCTTTAAAATTTAGTTACAGATTTTGAGCAGAAAAGTAGAAACAAAATCTCAGCTGTTTTGCTTCACTCTGGAGAGATCACCTACTTTGCCTGGCCTTGGCTAAGTCTAACCCACTGCTTTTTTTCTCTCTGTCATTGTCACTCCTGGATGTTCTGTACCTGTTCATTGCATTCCATTGCAGAGTGTAGCTCTGGCTTGTCAATACAGCTTCATTTGCTTCTAACTGAGCTGCTCTGGCAAAGCTAATGCGGGGGGAAATTTCAACCCACCACAATGGGACTCTTGTTCTCTGGGATTGGGCTGTTGGTCACTTTCTTCTCTGACACCAGAGGAATCTTCTTGGCAATTCTGGGTCCCTGCTGCACTTGAAGCTGTGATGAACTCTGCCATGGGTTGGTAGTGATGGGACTGAGCTGATCCATTCCTCATGCAGCTCAGGGACAGGGGTTACAATGAGGCTGAGAGAAGTGTGCCCTAACTTGTCACTGACTTTCCCTCCTTGCACAGGTCTCCATGGCCAGAGGCAGCAGATGGCCAACAGCAGCTCCATCACCCACTTCCTCCTCCTGCCATTCCCAGGCACAAGGCAGCTGCAGCTCCTGCACTTCTGCCTCTTCCTGGCCATCTACCTGGCTGCCCTGCTGGGCAATGGCCTCATCATCACCACCATAGCCTGGGACCACCACCTCCACACCCCCATGTACTTCTTCCTCCTCAACCTCGCCCTCCTTGACCTGGGTGCCATCTCCACCACTCTGCCCAAGTCCATGACCAATTCCCTGAGGGATACCAGGGACATCTCCTATGCAGGATGTGTTCTCCAGCTCTTCTTTTCAGTATTCCTAATTTCAGCAGAGTATTTTCTCCTCACCACCATGTCCTACGGTCGCTATGTTGCCATCTGCAGACCCCTGCACTATGAGACCCTCCTGGGCAGCAGAGTTTGTCTCCACCTGGCAGCAGCTGTCTGGGCCTGTGGCTTTCTCTATGCTCTGCTGCACACAGCCAATACATTTTCCCTTCCCCCTCTGCCAGGGCAATGCTCTGGAGCAGTTTTTCTGTGAAATCCCCCAGCTCCTCAAGCTCTCCTGCTCCACATCCTACCTCAGGGAACTTTGGCTTATTGTGGCCAGTGCCTGTTTATTCTTTGTCTGTTTTGTGTTGATTGTGGTGTCCTATGTGCAGATCTTCAGGGCAGTGCTGAGGATCCCCTCTCAGCAGGGACGCCACAAAGCCTTTGCCACCTGCCTCCCTCACCTGGCTGTGGTCTCCGTGTTTCTCAGTACTGTAATCCTTGCCCACCTGAAGCCCTCTTCTATCGCCTCCCATTCCCTGGATCTGGTGCTTGCAGTTCTGTACTCAGTGGTTCCTCCAGCATTGAACCCTCTCATCTACAGCCTGAGGAACCAGGAGCTCCAGCATGCCCTGAGGAAAATGATCACTGGATGCTTTCAGAAGCAATAAACTCTTTGTCCTCTCCTGCAGAGCAGTTCTGATGTTACTCACAGTCTGGTTTCTCTCTATTTGGCTGCTGCTGGTGCTGTTCCCCTTGTGAGAATGTTGTTTCCCCACCAGAGTCTTTCTTCAGACCATTTCTGATTCAGTGCTGGCCTGTCTGCTGTGACCCAGAGACTGCAGGCAGGAGCAGCTGTGCTCCCAGGGTGTGCAGCATGCAAGGAAAACTTCTTCCCATCTAGAAATTCATAACAGAGAGAGAGGAGTCTGGTAAAATTTTATTTGAATAAAGGGAGAGTCCACAGGATAACTCCCTGTGGGGTCTCTCTCATTGCTGAAGGCACAGCTCCTCTTTCATCCTCCATTTCTGGGTGCAGATTTCCCTCTCCCTTTCCCCACTGGCTCAGGTACTCAGCATTTAATCTTTCCCCATCCCTGCTACATGTCCCCCTTCAGACAAACCCTCCCTGCTTCATACAACCTATGCTCATTTAAATTAGGTTCTCCACTTCTCTGGGTGGGGAAGTTAATATTCAGCAGTCTGTTAAGCCTGTGCTCTGGCCTAAAAGTTCAGCAGTTCAGGCTGTGTTCAGTGTCTGCTATCTTCAGACAGATCCCTACTGATTTACAGCAAGGTTCAAGGGAAGGGACTTAGCAGAGGCCCCTTTGTGATTTACATACACATAGAGAAGGTGAACTGTCTGGGTCCTCCCTTTCTCTTCCAACTCCTTCTTAGCCAATTCTTCCTTTGTAAGGACACTGCCTCCTTTTGATCCCATCAATCCCTCCTCTTCTTGCTTTAATGATTGCCTTTACAAAATTCATTCCCCATTAACTTAATCCTTTCCTCTTGGCTCATTTCTGATGTTGGTCTTATTTGCAGATACATCATACTGCTCTTTTTTGTAGCCTTTTCTGGCTCACTTGAGATGGCTACAACCTGCACCTGCCTGACTGCAGGATGGATAAGCCATACAAACCAGGGTATCAGACATGGTAGAAAGATTAGAGCTGCTGTTGCACAAAGAGAGAAGAATGACACTCGTTTGACCCATGGCCCACCAGGCAACCAAGACATTGTGTCCCATTCCAGTCCTTGCCAGGTTTGGACTGGTCCATGAGCTATTATCCTGCTGTTGGTGGCTATATTTATTGCTGCCTCCCCATTGTCCTCAATCTTTAGGCACCAATCAGATGTATTAAACTTTCCACATCCACCTCCTTCCTCAGCTAACAGACAGTCTGGAGAGTCCATTTGGGTGCATTACCTCTCACACCTGAGTTTGGTGTTTGGCTAATAGTACCAGGCCCAAGGCAGTCTCATTGCTGTTGAGTTCCACCACAGCCTGTAATGGAATTCTTCTGTTCAGCATATATTGGAGTTCCATGTCACCAACTACCATTTTGAGCCCAGGTTGCAGGTCCATAGGTCTCTGGCATTCTTTGGGGCATCCACTCATCATCACCCCACACCTGAGCACCTCCAGCTTCAAAAGGATCTTTACTCTCCCTCCAAGTCTTCAAAAATGGGGATCCCCAATTCATTGCTTTCCTGAAGAGGTAACAAGAAAAATCCCAGCTGGATGATCCCTCATGTGCAACTCCCCCCACAGTGTGCTGGTAGTTCTGGATAAGCTGTTTGTCCACAAAGCCAAAATAATCCATCTGGGGATTTCCACCAATTTTTAGATGCCACACAATTTTGAGGTATTTGATATTCCCTGAGATGGATTTGTCCCTGAACCATAGAATATGTCACTGTCAGTGCTGTTCATACAATTTTTAGCCTTCTCCCTAGACAAGTACCATAAAGGGTCTTCAGGCCACCAAGCAGAGTGGGTACCATTGTATCTTAATTTCTGTTTACAGGGGGTTTCTCCTACCCATTTACCAAAAGAGCTCCCCTTTTGCTCTGGGCATTCTGCTCCTATAGTGTCTGATGTCAGTGCCCATTACTGAGGTCTTTCATTTTTACTTAGAATCATTGACTGATTCCATTTAATTCTTTGGTAGGGATCAAAGCTAGTTCCTTCCCATGGCCATTCTCCACTCATCAGCAGACCTGCACAGACCCAGCAATTAGAATAGAATAGAATAGAATAGAATAGAATAGAATAGAATAGAATAGAATAGAATAGGCGGAACGCGGGCAGCTTCTGATCACACACAGCAGTATACACTGCGGTGTTGGGTTACTGTCTCCTCTCTCCGCTGCAGTGGAGAGGGGATAATGGAACCTGGGCTTAGCTAGTAAGCAGGTTCCCTTCACAGGACTCGGCAAGTTCCCTCCAGATGATAGGCAGTGGTCCTGGTGGGGTCGGCCCGTGGGGCTGGTAGGGCTGGTCCTGGGACGGGGTTGGCCCTCAGAGTCGGCTTGCACGGCAGGGCGGGGCGATGGTTCCCGATAGGCAGGCTTGGAGGCTTCCGATCGGGCACGGCCGCAGGCAGGGCAGAACCGGCAGGGGTCGGCCCAGCTACAACAGGTCTCGGAGCTGATATAAACAGCCTAGGGGAAGAAATGCGGCTGCGTAGAGCAGTGCCTTCCCATATAGTTAGCTTAAAGGAGCAGTGGGACTCTCAGAGAGGTCCCGGGCTTGGAGGAGTATAGGCACGAATGGTGCTCTGGATTTCCCTGAGGTTTACAGGGCTCGGCGTAGTGGCTCCTCACTCACGATAGCGCGGTTATGCGTATGTGTGGACTACCAGACTTGGTCAAGTCCTGTCTCCCCAGCAGCTGGGCAGATCTTACCCTTGGGGTTTGGTCCAGTCCTCCGGTGGCACGGTAGGCTCTCCCAGTCGATACGACTGGCTGTGGCAACGCTGGGCTCCTCAGCTCAGCGCAGCATCCTCCCTCTATGGAGATGATTCTCCAACTGCTTCCCACGATGCAGAGGCTTTTAGTATGCGTGCATGTATATAACAGAAGCTAAACAACAATAAACTCGATGGCAGAGGCTGCGGTTCACAGGGTTACACACTCGAACAAGCACAGAGACAAAGTGGAAGAGGGGGACAACTTGTTTACCAGCTGAGGTAATACTTATAGAGTCCCTCGAGGTGGGGTTTGACCAATGGGCACTCTCATAAACAACTGGCTTCAGCCTATGGGAAGCGTGAAGCTAGAATTCTGCCATATCTGGTGTTTGCATGAGCATAGCATGTGCTGGGTGCATGCTGGCCTGGCTAATGCCTTGGCTTTTATCTTCCTCCTGAAGGAGGGGGAACTTGCCCACATGCTGGGACAAGATTCAGTATCTGGGCATAATGTGCCTTCACTGCACAGAAGCAATAAACTCTTTGTCTTCTCTTGCAGAGCAGTTCTGATGTCACTCGGTTCAGGCCCAGCCTGGCTTCTGCATTTGGTGGTGGTAGTGTTTTACTCTTTATCAAACTGTCATCCCTTTTCTAACACATTCTCTGCTTTGCTGACCAAGAGTTTGTGCAGCAGGACCTCTGCTCTTTCTTTGGTTAAAAAATAAAGAACCTTTCATTAACATTGTCCTTTCACCAGGACTTTTCCAGAGCTTCAAGGCCAGGTCCTGTGCAGATTTTGGGGAGAAAAGAGTCCCAGCACAGCAGCACTGCCAGAGAGCAGCAGCACCTGGACTCCCAGGGCAACTCCCTTTCCACTTCCAGCCTCTCCTGGGTCAGTGCAAGGCCTGAGTGCTGTGGCAGCTTGGTCATTGTTCTGCTGCATGCCAGTCCTGGGAGCCAGGCAGGGACAGGCCATGGGAACTACTCTGACTGAGCTGGCCCCCAAGAGCAGTTCCACAAAGACAGATGATCTGCTCAGGGCAGAGTCTGAAGCCTTAGGGCTTCATCCAAAGTTTCTCTCCAGAGCAGGTCCAAGGATGCATCCCAGGGATGCAAACAGCAGGAAACAGCTCAAGTGTGAGTGTGCAGGGCTGGGGCACACAGCACTGTCCTGGCACAGAGAGGCCTCCTGCCAGAGGCCTGAAGGAGCAACAGAGCAGGCTCTGATCTGTGTGTCTGTTCACTGCACATCCTGGGGAAGCTGTCCCAGGGTAATCATCCTGCTCTAGGTACGCACCACCACCATTTCCACCCTTGGTCTCTCATCCCAGCTTGCAAAATTTCTTTGTCCCCCAGTTGCAGGTCACAGGATCAGGAGGTCAGCAGTGGCTGCTGGCATTGCACAGATGAGATGCAAGCATGGTCATGGTGTGTGGGGTGAGAGGAACCTGAGTGAGCACAAACACTATCATCTGTTGCTGGGGTACCAAGGCATTGGAGGAGTGAGGAGCCTCCCAGCCACTGGCAGGGGCAGCAGGAGGCCAGGGACACTCTGCCTGCTGCAGTGCAGAGCCTGTGTGAGGGATGGGGAAAGACTCTGAACATCCTGAGGTTCAGAAGCAGTTCATGAGGCCAGCTCAGGTGTGGACACCTGACAGAGCTCTGACATTTCTGTGGGTGACTGCAGCACAAACCTCCCTGCCCCAGGGAGATTCCTCTCAGGTGTCCTGCACAGGCTCATTGCAAATGTTGCTGTCTGCTCACATCACCCTTCAAGGGCTGAGCCCTGAAATGTGCACAGAGCCATCAGAGAGGTTCTGGCTCCTTGGAAAAGGCATCTTCAGGAAGGCCAAGAAAGAGGCTGAGGCAAACTCCAGGCTGGTCACCCTCAGCACAGTCATGGTGCTGGGTCAAAAGTGATAGATCAGACACTTCTGCAGGCATCTGCAGGCCCTTGCAGGACAAGAGAGAGATCATCAAACCTGTCTAGGTAAGGGCAAGAAGGGGATATTGTGTGCCTGGACCTTATCCAGGGCTTTGCAACGGTCTCCCATGGTCTCTGTAGAGCCAGACTGCTGACAGCAAGATTGAAGGAATGGATGAGGTGTTGGGTGGGAAGGTGGGTGGTGGATCAAGCCCAAAAGTCACCAGGGCAGAGTCCTCCTGGCAGCCTCCTGGCAGAGTCCTCAGGGCAAGCCCTTGGGCCAGCACTGTGCAATGTCATCATAATCTCCCTGCACCTTCTGACTCAGGGCCTCTGCAGCTCCTTTGGGGATGAGGCCAAACTGGGCACAGGCCTTGAGCGCTCAACCTTCCCCACAGCTGGTGCATGGTATGGGATGTGGTAAATCCACTCAATGCCATGTTCCTTTGCCCAGTCCCTTAGCAGATGGTTCTTGAAGTGGCTTCCATTGTCCCATTCAATCCTCCCAGGGGTGCCATGTCTCCACAGGACATGTCTCTCTAGGCCCAGGATGGTGTTGTGAGCAGTGGCATGAGGTGCTGGGTAGGTCTCCAGCCACCCTGTACTTGCCTCCACCATGGTCAGTAGGTGCTGTTTGCCACTGTGAGACCCAGGAAGGGTGATGGAGTCGATCTGCCAGGCCTCTCCGTACTTACATTTCGACCATCTCCCCCCATACCTCAGAGGCTTCATGCACTTGGCCTGCTTGATGGCAGCACAGATAACCTGTGAGATGGCCTCCAGAGAGATGTCCACTGATCTGTCCCCAGCCCACCGGGATGTGGCATCTCTCCCTTGGTGGCCAGAAGTCTCCTGGGCCCAGTGAGCTAAGAACAGCTCACCCTTGTGTTCCCAGGCCAAGGCTATTTGGGAGATTTTAGCAGCCAGATCTGCTTGGTGGTTGTGCTTGTGCTCCTCTGTGGCTCTGCTCTTGGGGATGTGTGCAGCCATGTGCCGTACCTTTATTGGCAGCCTGTCCAGGTGGGCAGCGATGTCTTGCCACAGCTCAGCGGCCCAAAGAGGCTTCCCTTTTCTCTGCCACCCATTCCTCCTCCATTCCTTCAGCCACCCCCACAAGGCATTGGCTACCATCCAGGAGTCAGTAAAGAGTTCTTTTGTTCCACTATATCCTTGGCCAGCTGGACAGCTTTTCCCTCTGTGTACTGACTGGATTCACCTTCTCCATCCCTTGCTTCCGCCACTTGCCTTGTCGGGCTCCAGACAGCTGCCTTCCATCTCCGCTTGCTGCCTACAAGCCAGCAGGACCCATCTGTAAATAGAGCATAGCCCTTCTCATGGTCAGGGAGATCATTGTATGGGGGAGCCTCCTCAGCACAGCTCACTGTCTGCTCTGGTGGTATTCCCAAGTCAGCATCTCTGGCCAGTTGCTGATCACTTCCACTATGCCAGGATGTTCAAAGCTCCCCATCTGAGCTCGCTGAGTTATCAGGGCCATCCACTTCCTGCAGGTGGCATCTGTGGCATGATGTGGGCTTTAGCCCCTCCCTTTGAACATCCAGCTGAGGACTGGAAGCCTTGGAGCTAGAAATAGTGGTGACTCAGTCCCAATGACCTCAGAGGCAGCCCGGACACCCTCATAGGCAGCTAGGATTTCCTTCTCTGTTGCGCTGTAGTTGGCCTCGGAGCCTTTGTAGCCCTTCCTCCAGAAACCTAGGGGCCTGCCCCTGGCTTCACCAGGAGCCTTCTGCCACAAGCTCCATGTAAGACCATTCTCACCAGCTGCAGTGTACAGCACATTCTTGATCTCTGGTCCAGTTTGAACAGGTCCCAGATCCATAGACTGGACCACCTCTCGTTTGATCTGCTCGAACGCTACCTGCTGCTCAGGTCCCCACACAAAATAATTTTCTTCCTTGTTACATGGAAGAGAGGCTTCACAATTTGCTGTACCCAGGAATGTGCATTTTCCAGAAGCCCACAAGCCCCAGAAAGGACTGTGTCTCTTTCTTGTTCATGGGCTGCACCAGAGTAGCTACCCTGTTCACCACCTCCAGAGGGATGTGGCAACAGCCATCTTGCCTTCTGACACCCAGGAACTGGATCTCCCTGGCAGGCTCTTTCACCTTGCTTCTCTTGATGGCAAAGCCAGCCTCCAACAAGATATTGATTATCCTCTCACCCTTCTGATAAACTTCCTCTGCTGTCTCATCCCATACAATGATGTCATCAATGAACTGCAGGTGCTCAGGGGCTCCACCTTTCTCTAAGGCAGTCTGGATCACCTCATGGCAGATGGTTGAGCTATGGACCCAGCCCTGAGGCAACCCATTCCATTGGTATGGTCCGCCCCTCCAGGTGAAAGCAGCATCCCGTTAAGCAGCATCTCTGTCATTAACCAAACCACGTGACATGGGTCCAAAAAATCCAGCCAAAAACCTGTCTGAAGGCTTGGAACATTAGAGTCATAGACTCATAGAATCAGTCAGAGTTGGAAGGGACCACAAGGATCACCTAGTTCCAACCCCCCTGCCATGGGCAGGGACACCTCACGCTAGATCAGGCTGACCAGAGCCTCATCCAGCCTGGTCTTAAACACCTCCAGGGATGAGGCCTCAACTACCTCCCTGGACAACCCATTCCAGGGCTTCACCACTCTCATGGTGAAGAACTTCTTCCTCAAGATCTTCAAGAGTCTTCAAGTTCAACATCACTGCTTCCAATCCTTTCTTTCCAAAGTGCTGGCGTTGGAGTGCCAAAATATTGTGGTGGTTTAAGCCTTACCTGGAGTTTAATCTACCAAAAAAAGTAAACAACCCGGAGTCAGTTTGGAAGTAGAAGTAAATTTTTAAACAAAATATGTCTATAGCAATAACAGGGGGGACATACAAGGGTAAGGAATAAGGGTGAATAGGAGAATAAGCAACCCCAAATGTGGATGGCCTTGTATCTCCCTCGGTGCATGTGGAGTTCAGTCCTGTAGAGAAGCGTGGATGCGGCAGGGAGAGGATAAGGCCTGAGCACGTGGCAGAACCAGGAAGCCAGCAGCAGCTGTGGGTCCTTTCAACCAGGCAAGGCAGGAGCAAAAAGAGCTCATGGCTGCCATGGTCTTGCCATTATAGTCTTGCTGGATTGGGTTAGGGTTAGGGGTTAGGGTTAGGGTTAGGGTTAGGGTTAGGGTTAGGGTCAGGTTAGGGTTAGGGTCCATTAGGGTTAGGGTCAGGTTTAGGGTTAGGTTTAGGGTTAAGTTTGGGTTAGGGTTGGGGTCGATTAGGGTTAAGTTTGGGGTTAGGGTTATGGATAGGGTTAGGTTTAGGGTTTGGTTAGAGTTCGGTTAGGGTTAGGGTTAGTCTTGCTGGACAGGAAGTAGGTGAGACACAGACTGATTTAGTCTCGGGGTCCCCTCCTCCCAGGATGGAGAAAACAGATCCACTAGGAACAGGTTTCTTTTGTCCCCTGGGACAAACCTGGCAGGGTTCTTGCAACCCAACCCCAGGATGGTGTCACCCATAGAAGAGGGTTTAAAGGAACCCAGTATGTACTGGTATGAGTCCCAGACTGTACTGGGATGTGGCCAGGTGACTCAGATTGTACTGGTATGGGGCCCAGTCTGCCTGGGAGTGGATAGTGGAAGGGGGCCAGAGCTTCAACTTTGCCCATGTCTGTACTGGGAGGAGATCAGGAGATGCAGTATGCACTGGCATGGTCCCCAGTCTGTACTGGGTGATGCCATTGGATCCTGTTTCTGGAACATGTCCTGGACTATACTAGTTTCTGGGACAGGTCTTGGACTATACTGGGATGGGATCAGGACACCAGTTTGTACTTGGACAGGGCCCAGTCTATATGGAGAGGGAGTCACGGAATGCATCTTGTACTGGAACAGGGTCCACGCTGTAATGGGAGGGCATAAGGGGTTCCACTTTTTATTGGGACAAGGACTAATATGTACCTGGAGGGATGAAAGGGATCCTGTTTGGACTGGGACAGGTCACAGACTGTACTGGGAGGGCATGAGGGTGTGCAGTTTGTACTGGAATGGATGCAGATGGTGCTGGGAAGGGAGTCAGGGAATACATTCTGTGCTGAGATGGAACCCAGGCTGCAGAGCTAGAGGACAGTAGGATCCAGTTATTATTGGGATGAGGCCACATCTGTACTGGGAGGCAACAAAGGAACCATGTTTGGACTGAGTCTATACTGGAAGGGGGTCAGGGTATCCAGTATGGACTCTGACTAGGTGCAGTGTGTAATGGGAGGGGGTTGGGGTATGAAGGCATGAGGACACCTCCTGTTTTGATGGCAGTGCTGCTCTGGAGCAGCTCTGTCCCAGAAGCAGCCCTGGACTCTCCCTGCCTGCAGGCCCAGCACTACCACACAGCAGCAAAATGCCCAAGCTGCCAGAGCACTCAGGCCTTGCCCCAGCACAGAGGCTCAGCAGGAGAGGCCTTAGAGGAAGGAGCCTTGGAGGAAGGAGCTCAGAGAAACAAGTCCCTGCAAGGTCTTTTATTGCGTTGAACACAGAGAGCACAGCTCCTCATGTCTGCAGCCTCTGAGTCACAGCAGACAGGACAACACTGAGCCAGAAATGGTCTGAAGAAAGACATTTGTGTGGGAACAACATTCTCCCAAGGGGAACAGCCCCAGCAGCAGCCACAACTCAAGCAGTTAGGCTGGGCCTACACTGAGTGACATCAGAACTGCCCTGCAGGAGAAGACAAAGTTTATCGCTTCTGAAACATCCAGGGATCAGTTTGCTCAGGGCAGCCAGAGCACAGGCTTAACAGACTACTGAATATTAACTTCTCCACCCAGAGAAGTGGAGAACCTAATTTAAATGAAGATAGGATGTATGAAGCAGGGAGGGTTCGTGTGAAGGGGGATATGGAGCAGGGGTTTGGGGAAAGACTAAATCCTGAGTACCTGAGCCAGTGGGGAAAGGGAGAGGGAAATCTGCATCCAGAAATGGAGGATGAAAGGGGAGCTGTGCCTTCAGCAATGAGAGAGACCCCACAGGGAATTGTCCTGTGGACTCTCTCTTTATTCAAATCAAGTTTTACCAGACGCCTCTGTCTCTGTTATGAACTTCTAGATCAGAAGAATTCTTCCTTGCATGTTACACACCCAAGGAGCACAGCTGCTCCTGTTTGCAGTCTCTGGGTCACAGCAGACAGGCCAGCATTGAATCAGAAATGGTCTGAAGAAAGACTCTGGTGGGGAAACAACATTCTCACAAGGGGAACAGCACCAGCAGCAGCCAAAAAGAGAGAAACCAGACTGTGAGTGACAACAGAACTGCTCTGCAGGAGAAGACAAAGAGTTTATTCCTCCTGAAAGCATCTAGTGATCATTTTCCTCAGGGCATCCTTCAGCTCTTGGTTCCTCAGGCTGTAGATGAGAGGGTTGACTGCTGGAGGAACCACTGAGTAGAGAACTGCAAGCACCAGATCCAGGGATGGGGACGAGATAGAAGTGGGCTTCAGGTAGGCAAAGATTACAGTGCTGAGAAACAGGGAGACCACAGCCAGGTGAGGGAGGCAGGTGGCAAAGGCTTTGTGGCGTCCCTGCTGAGAGGGGATCCTCAGCACTGCCCTGAAGATCTGCACATAGGACACCACAATGAACACAAAACAGACAAAGAATAAACAGACACTGGCCACAATAAGCCAAAGTTCCCTGAGGTAGGATGTGGAGCAGGAGAGCTTAAGGATCTGGGGGACTTCACAGAAGAACTGGTCCAGAGCATTGCCCTGGCAGAGGGGCAGGGAAAATGTATTGGCTGTGTGCAGCAGAGCATAGAGAAAGCCACAGGCCCAGACAGCTGCTGCCAGGTGGAGACAAACTCTGCTGCCCAGGAGGGTCTCATAGTGCAGGGGTCTGCAGATGGCAACGTAGCGATCGTAGGACATGGTGGTGAGGAGAGAATACTCTGCTGAAATGAACAGAAATAAAGAGAAAAGACCTTGATGCAAGCACATCCTGCATAGGAGATGTCCCTGGTGTCCCACAGGGAATTGGCCATGGATTTTGGGACAAGTGGTGGAGATGGAACCTAGATCAAGTGAGGGCAAGGTTGAGGAGGAAGAAGTACATGGGGGTGTGGAGGTGGTGGTCCCAGGCTATGGTGCTGATGATGAGGCCATTGCCCAGCAGGGCAGCCAGGTAGATGGCCAGGAAGAGGCAGAAGTGCAGGAGCTGCAGCTGCCTTGTGCCTGGGAATGGCAGGAGGAGGAAGTGAGTGATGGAGCTGCTGTTGGCCATCTGCTGCCTCTGGCCATGGAGACCTGTCCAAGGAGGGAAAGGCAGTGACAAGTTAGGGCACATTTCTCTCAGCGTCATTGTAACCCCTGTCCCTGAGCTTCAGGAAGAATGGATCAGCTCAGTCTCATCACTACCAAAAAATGGCACAGTTCATCACAGCTTCAAGTGCAGCAGGGATGCAGAATTGCCATGACGATTCCTTTGGAGTCAGAACAGAAAGTGACCAACAACCCAGTCCCAGAGAACAAGAGTCCCATGGAGAGGTGGAGAAACAGGGAGCAGGCCTGCAGTGCTGCAGAGACAGGGAAGGGAAGAGAGAAAGGCAGAGGGGCTGGGGGTGAAGCCTTCTCCTTACCCAGCTCTGCTCACTGCTGCTCACAGGATGGAACTGAAGGGCTTTGGTCCTCCTTCTGTGTGCACACTCCAGGAGCCTTCAGCTGAGCATCAGCTGCAGAGATGGAGATGCCTGCAGGAGCTACAGCTGCAGTGTCCTGCACCCGCAGCCTCACTGTGTCAGTGACTGCAGTGGCTTCTCCTCCAGTGAGCTCTCAGTCATCCTCCCAGTCCTGGCCCCCTTGAAGCTCTCTCTGCCTTCCTCATCTCCCTGAGATCCTCTGGCAGTGTCCTCAGCCCGGCTGTGCTGTGCAGAGCAGCTGCTCCTGGCCAGATCTCTCTCTCTGCAGTGCTGCCTGCTTGCCAGCAGCTCCTACCAGCCCAGGAGTCCAGCCCAATAGGGCGGCAGAGGACCAGCCCATGGTGTTTTAATAACTCCTCTGGTAGCTTTTGTTGCCCTGTAAACCTCAGGGACTGAGAGGAAGCTGATGAAACCTCTCCAGAAGTCAAAGTCAGATTCAAACTCTGAAGTTCCTTCTACTCTTTACTGGTCCCAATGAAGCATACTGGGAAAGTGTCCCCTGGGTCTGGTTAAAGCAGAAGGAGACAGTGGATGCAAGGGAAGCACCACTGGAGGCACTGAAGCAACTCCAGGCTGTGGGGAGATCAGAGAACTGAGGCAGTGCTGCCAGGTCAAGACAAGCAGCTAAAGGTGGCTCTGCTGCTGAGCAAACCTGGAGGGGTTTCATTGATCCAAAGGGACAAGTCCTGCACCCCAGCCCCTGGCAAGGCAGATGCTGTCCCTCACCTGTGGCTCAGGGCTCTGCTGGGGGCAGAGGGGAGTGAGGGTGAGCAGTGACCAGGGTAGGACCTTGTCAGGTTTTGCTGTGGTTTGCTTGCAAAGAGACAACTCCTGCTGAAAAGGAATGAACTGTACCTTTAAAAATATCTTTTATCAGATGCTTTGTGCAATAAAAACCTCTCCAATTAGCTGCAGAAACCTTGGCAAGAATTAGAGGTTCAGCAGTATTTAATGAGCCCCATGGAGTATTTGGGGCTGATTACATCATCCTTAGGTACTGCCAGGAGACTCTGCCAAGGTACTGCCAAGAAGCCTCTCCAGAAGTCCAAGGCAGAAGCAAACTCCAAAGTACCTTGAAGCACTGATTGGCCTCACTGAGGCTTGTTACTGACAAAGGCTCCCCAGGGACTCCTTAGAGCAGCTTGTTAGAGGCCAGGATTGCAGGGAGACAAAGGCAAAGTGCAGGGCAGAAAAACTTGCTTTTGGTCTAGGAAGCAGAAAGGCCAAGCCCTGACCACTGCCCTTGCAATAGAAGAACCTCAAAGCCGCAAAGCCAAGTTTCCCCTCACAGGCCTTGATGGCAGAGGCAAGTGCCAGAGCCAAGGGGACAAAGACCCTGGTCCTGTTGGGCCTCTCAGCCTTGCCAGAGCCCTTGGCCATCCCTACTGCATCCTCTGTCCCATGCCTGCTCCTCTTTCCCTTCAGGCTGCTGACACCAATCTTACTTCTCCACCCAGCTCTCCCCCTGCCATTTCCATTGCTTCCCTGAGCTGTCTCATCTCTCCCTGCCATTTCCTGACACCTCTGGATGGCCTCATGCATAGCAGCTCTGCCCTTTGAGGGACATTTCTTTGGCCTCCTCTCCACTCTGAGCGTTCCAAGCTGTACTTTGTGGAGGTTGTGGTCTCTTCCCTCTCCCTAGAAGAGCTCCATCCTCTCTGAAGCTTTCAAGCTGCACTTTGTGAAGCTTTTGGTCTCTCTCCACTCCCCAGAAGAGCTCCATCCTCTCTGAAACCACCCTTCAGCCATGTGCACACTGCTGTGGCAGTGCCCTGAGCGTCAGCAGGCTGAAGCAGCCCAGGGCCCTCAACCTCATCCACAGAGATGTCAACCCCATCCTGGCAGATCTCCTCTGCAGTCTCTGAAGTTCTTCCCTGCTCTGTCAGACTGCAGAACCCCACATCTAGACACCAAGCATCCAGATGTGGCCACAGCAGTGAGGAGTCTGGGGGAGGACAATTCCTGTGTCTGGGTAACCAGACTCCTCCTGCCACAGCCCAGCTGCAGTTGGCCTTCTTCCCTGTGTGCAGGGTCTGCTCTATCCCTGGGTATTTGGAATGGTTCCTCCCAGATGCTGTGGTGCCTTTCTGACTGGGGATAGGGCACACCAAAACCTCGAGCTCCAAGGAACAGGCATACAGTTTGTACTGGGGTGGCACCCTGTCTGTCAGGGAGTGGGAAAGGGAATATAGGTTGTACGGAAAAGAGACACAGATGAGTGGTTGGAAGGCTTCAGGTGGTGTAGCCCTTCCTGGGAGTGGGCACAGTCTGTACTGGGAAGGAGTCCTGTTATGGCTGTTATTAATATTTAATAGTTGGTTGTTGGCGATGGTGAACAGAGTCAATACAGATGACCAACATGATCTAGCATTGTTTGTTGAGTGTAGCATAGCATAGTGTGTATTAAGGGAACCTCAGCAGCTTATACAGACTCAGAGAGCATCATTGGCATAGCTTCATTGGTGCCCACAAGTGACCACACATCGTACTGTTATAGATTATTGGTCACACTACTAATGCCACGCGAGGTTGTTGCTGCAGGTGTGTGTCCTGTTATTCCCAGATAACTCTCTGTGTTTATAGCTACCAGTGCCCTGCTTTAGTTACATGCTTCAGGCACAGCACTCTTTTGCTACACTGCTAGCCTCTTCTGCACTTATGCTGAGCATGGTTTACCACCATGTGTGAGCAATCTGGCCTGACATGGTGGTAGGCCATGCTCAGCATAAGTGCAGAAGAGGCTAGCAGTGTACCAAACAGTGCTGTGCCTGCAGCATGTAACTAAAACAAGACACTGGTAGCCATAAACACAGCAAGTTATCTTGGGACAGCAGGACATGCACCTGCATCAACAAACCTTGCGTGTCATCAGTAGTTGGACCAATAATCTATAATGGTGTGATGTGTGGTCACTCATAGGGAACCAATGAGGCCATGCCAACAAGGCACTCCGAGTTTATATAAGTTGTAGAAATTCCCTTGCTTCACACTTCTGCCTTTCCTATCCCTTCTTCTTCCATGCTTTACTTTACTGTGCTATACTCACACCATAGGCCTGCGCCATAGGCCTGCAATACTGGAACAATAAAAGATCGATACTCGGTCATATTGGTCAGCCGTATTGATTCCAATCTCCGTCGTCACTAAAAACCCTTAGCTATAAAACCCTTTTTAAAAAACCTTTTTTGTTGTTGTTGACTTTTTCTTGATATATTTTTAAACTATTTTTTTCTTCTTGAGTTTTATTTTTAAAATTTTTTAAATTCTATTTTTTAATTTTAATTTTTACTTTAATTAATTTTAAAAAATTTCTTTTAGCATTTTTTCTTAATTTTTAATCTTTTTTAAACACAATTTTAATATTTTTTAATTTTTTATATTATATTTTAAAAAATATTTTAATTAATTTTTGTATGTTTCATGTAATCTATTTTTTTAAATGTCTAATATTTTTATTTCATTTTTTAAAAATTATAATAACTTTAAAAAATTTCTTAATTTTTTATTTAATCTATTTTTTTAAATGGTTTTGTTTTTATTATTTTTATTTTATTTTTAATCGAATTGCAAATTTAATTTTTATTTTTTATTATTTTTATTTTAAAATTGTAAATGTTATTTTAAATTATTTTTGTTATTTTTTATTTTTAATCTAATTTTTAATTTAATTAATTTTTAAAATATGCCTTTTTAATATTTTTCTTTTGTATTTTTTGGTCTAGAATATAAAATTTTTTGGGGTGTAATTTTAGTTTTTTTAATCTAACTTTTTAAAATTTATTTTTAATGTTTCTTGATATTTTCTTGATTTATATTTAATATAATTATTTTTAATTATTTTTACATCATTTTATTTTGTAATCTACTTTTTATTTTTTTTTTCATTTAATTCATTTTTTTTTCCCTTTTTTACTGTTTTTCAACCTTTTTTGTATTTAATTTTTTGTCCTTATTTTTAATTTTAAATCTTAGTAATCCTTCTTTTTTTTGTTAATAATCCTTATGGTTTTTGTTAATAGTTATTTTTTGTTAGTTATGTTTTTTTGTTTGTTTGTTTTGAAATTATTCTGTTAAATTGGTTTTTTATTTAAAATATTTTAAATTTTTAATTTCTTTATTATTATTGTTATTATTTTGTTGTTTTGTACTTAATTTTTTGTATCTAAATTTTTTTGTTATTTTTATTGTATTTTTGTATCTAATTTTTTTTTAATTTTACAATTTTTGTATACACTTTTTTTTACTTATTTCATATTTTTTCCATTTTTTTTCCTAGTCAGTGTCTAAGAAGGAAATATAAAGATGTTCCATTAGTTAAAGAATACTTTTAAAAACTAATACCTATTTACTACAAACCTTAACTATATTACCTGGAGCTCCTTTGCAATGCCGAGGCACACAACCAAGAAGGTTCGAACCAAAAGAAAATCTTACAATGTGAACTCATTACTAAGTGCTTACACCTTACTATAACTACTATGTACTAAGTACCTGTAAATACCAAATACTATTCATTATGCTTACTAGTAAAGCTTAACAAAACTCTAAATAACAAATCTCTGAAACACATTAAAATCAGAAATGATGAAATCAGCACTGTTGCTTCAAATCAGAACAGAGCTTTGGTAGACTAGATTCGAACCAGAAAAAGGGGGGGTGGAGGGGAGAGTGGCCAGTAAGGTATGGCCTAATTGCAATTGTTTCTGCACTAGGGTCTTGCGGCCCTAGAAATCACAAGCTCTGATGTGGTGTTAACAGAGTATTTGCCACCATATGTGTGTCATATGGGGTTAACAAGTGTGCTGAAAACAAATGATCAATTACAGCAGTTGTGTATCCTGACTTTAACCTATAGGTAGCTATGGCTTGTTTAGCTTCTTTTAACATTTTCCAGCCCAGAGATTGCCATATTCTTTGTCAACCTTCTAATACCACAGGAGATGCATGTACAGGAAAATCTACAGCTTCTCCATCTGTTACTGCATTTCTCACAATACCTTTCCACTGGTGCAGCAGGACAGTTCCTCATCCCTCCCACCTCCCGATCCCTTACACTATTGTCATAGTTTGGGCTGGGTGCCCTCTGCTACAGGGCTGTTTCCTGTGTCCAGAAGTCCAGCCCAGTGGGTGGGCACAGGAAATTAGGTATTTCCTACCGTAATTCCTGCACCACTATAAAATCCATGGCAGGGTCTGGCACTTCCTCTTTTCCTTCCTCTCCACCACCTGGTAACTGGGGGAGATGTCTCCCGGCCATGGGCCTGGCTAGGCCCAAGGCCACAGGGTGGGGGGGGAAGGGCAGTCTCAGATCTGGCCAGCTGAGACTAGCCTAGCAGTGGTGGGGGCGGAAGGAGGAGCCCTGGGGCTCTTGGGTGCACCCTCAGGTGGGGATGGGATGTTTCTGGGTCTGCTTTGGGGTTTCTCTTGTCACTGCACTTCTGGCTCTCTGCACACACTCACTGCTTTCTATTTAAACTCTCCATCACTTTCGCAATCTGTCTGTCTGAGTCGTTATTTCTGCCCGTGGTGGGGAGGGGGTTTGCCCCAACCCATTACACTCCTGTGGACAGCAGAGATGGTGTGAGACAGCAGACAGTAGGAGTAAGGCCAAGGATGGACTGCCCTGGAAAGAAAAAAGAGGGACTTGCCCTTACCAATGGAGCTAGCAGTGGAAAGGCCTGGATCTCTGCTCTGGGACAGGACATGGGACCTAAGTGAGCTCATGGCTCAGGAGCACAGGCTGACCAGTACAAATACCTGGACTTGAGGATCTCTGGAGGTGCCTTCTGACTCCTAACATCCTGTGAGCCTGAGTGACCAGACAGAACCAAAGCCATGCACCAGATGAGCTCTAGGGACATTCTGTGGACATTTGACAGGGGTGGTCATAGACTAAGGGAATGATGATGTCTGTGGAGAAATCACAGGGTAGAAAGGGGGTGGTAGTAAATAAGGAGGTATTGGATAGTGTCAGACTTGAGCATGCTGTTAAGGGTATGGAATGGGGAGAAGATTGTCCTGGTTTGATTGTGATGAAGTCAATTCTCTTCACAACAGCTCCTCTGGTGCTGTGCTTTGGATTTGTGACCAAGCCAGTGCTGAGAGCAGACTCTGTCCTCACTGCATGGATCAGTTGGGCAGACACCAGCAGCACCACCACCACCACTTGTCCACTCCTCTCTTCCCCTTCCTTGCAGTAAGGACACTCACCATGGGCCAAGCACAAGCTCCTGGGGACCAGGTGCTGCTGAGATCCACTGGAAGTGCTGAAACCCCACAGAACAAGGCAGGCTAAGCTCTCTCTTGTTTTCCATGGAAATGAAAGGTACAGCAAACCTGCCTGGGGCTGGGGCAGCTCCCCTCAGGTGGCTCAACTGCAATCCATGGCAGAAGAGCAAATGCAGACTGGATGCAGGGAGTCAATGGATCTACTCACCAGGAACCAAATGAAATGAGAATCTTCTACTCCCATTTTACCAACCCAGAACACAAAGATTGTAACACAACAGCCCAACCAAATTCAGGTTGTTGGTGTAACTTCACCATGACCAAACCCATAACTGGGTTTTGTATTTGGGGTTCCACGGACAGTCCTGAAAACAATCCCCATGCACCCCACAGGACACTGTGCACAGAGACCATGTACATGGATCCTGACACAGGCTGGGCAGGGACTGGCTCGAGAGCAGCCATAAAGAAAAGACCCTGGGGTTGCTGGTGGATGAGAAGCTCAACAGGAGCCAGCAGTGAGCACTTGCAGCACAGAGAGAAGCAGAGCCTGGGCTGCAGCCTGTAGATCCATGCTGATCAATGACTTAGTGTGGTCGTTTGAGGCTGTGCCTTTAAGAACAAACACTGCTGGAACACACTGGCTAATGTTTTTGGTACTAGAACCAAAACATTCTGATATTCTAAACGAATTTCATTGGTTGATAAACAAAAATTCAGCTTTAGATTGTGAAGCGGTTGGAAAATTTTTTCCTCAGTTCAGTTCGGTTTGGGAGTTGGGGGAGTTTGGTGTTTCAGCCTGTTCTCCCTGCCTGCTTCTTCTGCGAACTGCTGGACTTGGCCTTCAGATAAGCAAACACTAATCCTGCATGGGCTTTTGAAGCTTGCTAACAACTCTTTTCCTTAGTAACTTGCCTTTCTCTCTCTCTAACCCCTTTTTGGGGAAAAAGGGAGGTAAGGGGGGGAGAGAGGGGGTTCCAAAGAGGGGATCCCTCCCTGAGGGAGGGATTTTTGTTGTGTTATTTGTCTTTGCTGTGTATTTCTGTGTATATATTGTAAATACCTGTATATATTGTGTTATATATAACCTGCTTTCCATATATGCTTGTAAATATATAGCTTTTGCTCTTCGACTGAGTTAGCTGTGGTTTCTTACTCTGTGGAGGAGGGAGAGCTAAGCCCTCTCTCAACCTACCACATTTATTGGCTGCCCAACTCGGGGCTTGCTGACAAATTAGTTTGATTTATTGCTTGCTTAAGTCGAACGAGCAAACATGAAGGTGTTTTGGCTTTTTGAGCATCTGTTCTTCTCGGTCTTTGGTGTATTGATCTACAAGTATTGCCTGGGTATGATTATCGATAAGATAGGTAAATATATAATGCAAAAATTATATTTGTGGTTTAAGTACAAGATTCGGCTTCTGTATGATCAGTGCCTGGAATTCTTTTATGTTAAAAAGTACAGGAATGTTACATCTAGCACACTCCCTATTGAGATAAAAGAGTTTAAGATTCCGCTCGGTGAAAGGGTAATTTTAAGTGATGGCTGGGATCCAAAGCTGATTTTCTTGATGTGTGTAGTCCTGCTGCTGGTGATAAGTAATGTGTATTTGCTAGTGACACTGTACCGGGAGAGAAAAGTTTATAAGGCATGTTTTGTTATTAGACGGAGGACAAAGAGACGAAAACGCCACCCTAGCTCTGTTTCAGGAACATCCAGTGAGGATGATAATGGAGAATCTGTGTCAGTTAAAGATAAAGCTAAAAAGTCAATCGGCAAGGCAGCTCTGAATAGCAATGGTGATGATTCTGGCAAGCAGCCAGGGGCTACAGTAGCCCCAAACATGGCGGCTCCTGTGTCCCAGGCAGCCACCATTAACGAGGCAAAGTCATTTCCTCCTTCTTCCATGGCAGGAGCGGAAGCGTCCTCCAAAGCAACTAATCTGTCTCAAAGCTTATCAGCTTCTGATAATAAGGCAGCTGGAAACCCAAACACAGCTCCAGTAAAGCAAGTAGCAGTTTTAACAACAAGGAAGGGTAAGACTAAAGCTGATTCAGGAGCTGACGGGGATGCACAGCAAGGTTCTTCTGCTGGGGAGGAAGAGAAAATCTGTCTTAAAAATATAGCTGACTTATTGAGATCATCAGAGGATCGAGATGCATCTCTTGGTAGGACAGCAGCTAGTGGTGGTGCCTCTCAGCTTAAAGGGATCCTTGAGAGAGTGACAGAAAGGTTGTTTGGACCACAAGTTGAGGAAGAGGAGGCAGAAGAGCAACAAGATGACATAACCGACTGCTCTTCACCCCGGGAGGAGCTTAGAAATGTAAGAAAAGACTATCTCAGAGCAGATAAGGAGCCAGTTCTCGCTTGGCTTGGTAGATGCTATGATACAGGTGCTCCAGCTCTAATGGTTGGAGACAAGTCAGCAGCCCAGCTAGGAACTCTCTCAAAGGATAATGGAATAGATAGACATCTAGGCAAGGCTCTCGGTAAGGTTAATCTGTGGATACGCCTTCTAATGGCGGTTCTCATGAGATACCCTTCCCGAGATGATCTTCCATGGAATCCTAAGCCCTGGACTACCATAGATGAGGGAATCAAGCGTCTGAGAGAATTTGCTGTTAGAGAGGTACTCTATGGTGAACATGAATCTCTGAATCCTGATGATGTTCCTGTAGGAAATGGTCTTGCTAAAAAGCTTATCAAGCTTGCTCCTTCCAATTATGCAAACATTCTGGCAAGCAGAATTGTAGCAAGAAATTATGGTGGAGCTCCTCCTACGGTTGGCCAATTCACTGATCAATTGAGACAATTGGATGATAGCATGACACGTGTTTCTTTGGTTTCAGCCATTGAAACTCTGTCTGGAAAACTGGAGAATTGCATGAAAGAGCTGAAGGATGAATTTAAAAACACCATCTCCCAATTGGCACAAAGAGATGATTCCAATTCTTCCTCCAGGTGGGTACAGGTTTCATCTGTGAGGAATAGACATCCTCCAAGGAGGTCATTCCAAAACAGATCAAACCAAAACAGACCACCAAGGCAGTCACGTAGGACTATTTGGATTACCCTGCGTGATCAGTTTGGTGAGAACATGAACAGGTGGGATGGTCAACCAACTTCTAATCTTTTCAGGAGACTGAGAGAACTGCAAAGTGGCAGAACCCCAGGTAGCAATACCAGAAGGGTAGCTGTTACTTCTACAGTTCCCCAGGACAACTCTAGTAGCTCCAACAGTGGCTCCAGTTCTAACACTGCACAGGGTGCTCGTTGCACCTGTGGACATGTTCCCCATAACTAGGGGTGCCCTGCCTCCCGCCAGGGGGAGGAGAGGGGTAATACAGATAACAGAATCTATTGGGATGTGTACATCCAGTGGCCTGGCACTTCACACTTTCAGAAGTACAGGGCCTTGGTTGACACAGGAGCTCAGTGCACCATATTGCCATCAAATTATCAGGGATCAGAGTCCATAACTATTCTGGGAGTCACTGGTGGATCTCAAGAGTTAAGTAAAGTGGAGGATAATATAAGCTTAACTGGTAAACAATGGAAAAAGCATACAGTTGTGACCGGACCTGATGCACCTTGTATTTTGGGAATTGATTTTCTGAGAGAAGGGCGTTTCAAAGACCCTAAAGGTTACAAATGGGCTTTTGGAGTAGCTTCTGTAGAAATTGATGGACAAAAACTGAAGCTGTCTGCTAGACCTGAGCTTTCTGATGAATCTGCAGTTGTGGGACAACACAAGATTCAGGACATTAAGTTGCCGGTTGCTTCTCGGACTGTGCATCACAGACAATACAGAACCAACCGTGACTCTTTGTTGCCCATTCAGAATCTGATTCGTCAGTTGGAGAGTCAGAAAGTCATCAGCAAAACTCATTCACCTTTCAACAGTCCAGTGTGGCCTGTGCGAAAGCCGAATGGAGACTGGCGTCTGACAGTGGACTACCGAGCCCTGAATGAAGTAACTCCGCCTATGAGTGCAGCAGTACCAGACATGATGGAACTCCAGTATGAGCTGGAATCCAAAGAGGCCAAATGGTATGCTACCATAGACATTGCTAATGCCTTCTTCTCTATTCCCATAGCAGAGGAATGCAGGCCTCAGTTTGCTTTCACCTGGAGAGGAATCCAGTACACTTTCAACAGACTGCCAATGGGCTGGATCCACAGCTCCAGCATCTGTCATGCAGTAATCCATGATGCTCTGGAGGAAGGTGGTGCTCCAGAACACATCCAGTTCATTGATGATATCATCGTCTGGGGCAAAACTGCTGAGGAAGTCTTCGAGAAAGGTAACAAAATCATGGACATTCTCCTGAATGCAGGTTTTGCCATCAAGAGAGACAAAGTGAAAGGTCCTACCACAGAGATCCAGTTTCTGGGAGTGCAGTGGCAGGATGGACGCCGACACATTCCAGTGGATGTGGTAAATAGAGTCTCTACCATGGCAAATCCCACGAACAAGCAAGAAACTCTACATTTCTTGGGGATAGTGGGATTTTGGAGACTACACATTCCTGGATACAGTCAGATTGTGAAACCTCTGTATGATGTGACTCGAAAGAGGAACAGTTTCCACTGGGGACCTGAACAACAAGCAGCCTTTGACCAGATAAAGCAAGAAGTAGTCCAAGCAGTGGGTCTGGGACCTGTGCGAGATGGTCCAGACATTAAGAACATTTTGTACACGGCTGCAGGTGACAATGGTCCAACCTGGTGCTTGTGGCAAAAAGCTCCAGGTGAGACACGTGGACGACCTCTTGGTTTCTGGAGTCGAGGTTACAGAGGTTCAGAGGCTAATTGCACTCCAACAGAGAAAGAGATTCTAGCTGCCTATGAAGGAGTGAAAGCAGCTTCTGAAGTAATTGGAACTGAGTCACAACTTCTCTTAGCTCCCAGATTGCCAGTTTTGAATTGGATGTTCAAAGGCAAAGGTTCCACACCACATCATGCCACAGATTCCACCTGGTCTAAGTGGATGGCCCTGATAACACAGAGAGCTCGAATGGGAAATCTTGAAAGACCTGGTCTGGTGGAGGTGATCTCAAGTTGGCCTGAAGATACCAACTGTGCTAAACCTCCAGAGGAGAGAGTAACTCGTGCTGAGGAAGCTCCTCCTTACAATGACCTTTCTGATGATGAAAAGAAATATGCTTTGTTCACAGACGGTTCCTGTTGTCTTGTCGGGAACAAGCGAAGGTGGAAGTCTGCCGTGTGGAGTCCAACACACCGAGTTGCAGAGGCGAAGGATGGAGAAGGAGAATCCAGTCAGTTTGCAGAGGTAAAAGCTGTCCAGCTAGCTCTCGACGTGGCTGAACGTGAGAGATGGCCAAAGCTTTATCTCTACACCGACTCATGGATGGTAGCCAATGCTCTGTGGGGTTGGCTAAAGAACTGGAAAAAGAATGGCTGGCAGAGGAAAGGAAAACCCATCTGGGCAGCTGAACTGTGGCAAGACATTGCTGATCGAATCGAGAGAATTCCAGTGAAAGTGAGACACATTGATGCTCACATTCCCAAGAGCAAAGCTACTGAGGAACAGCAGCACAACCATCAGGCAGATCTAGCTGCAAGAGTTTCTCAAGTAGACAAGGACTCTGAACTTGATCTCGACTGGAAACACCGAGGTGAGATATTCTTAGCTCGGTGGGCTCACGATTCGTCAGGACATCAAGGCAGAGATGCAACATACCAATGGGCTCGTGACAGATCCATAGACATTTCCATGGATGCCATCACACAAGTCATCCATGACTGTGACATTTGTGCTGCTATTAAGCAGGCAAAGAGAATTAAGCCCTTGTGGTATGGTGACAGATGGTCCAAATACAGGTATGGTGAAGCTTGGCAGATTGACTACATCACTCTACCACGTTCTCGTTCTGGTAAGCAGTACGTGCTTACTATGATAGAGGCAAACACTGGATGGCTGGAAACTTACGCAGTCCCACATGCAACTGCACGCAACACCATTCTCGGTCTGGAGAGACAGATCCTGTGGAGACACGGAACTCCAGAGAGGATTGAGTCAGACAACGGAACTCACTTCAAGAACAACCTTGTAAAGAGCTGGGCAAAAGAGCACGGTATTGAGTGGATTTTCCATATTCCTTACTATGCACCAGCTGCAGGGAAGATTGAACGCTACAACGGTTTGTTGAAGACCACTCTCAAAGCCATGGGAGGTGGATCTTTGAAAAACTGGGAGAAACATTTAGCACAAGCAACCTGGCTGGTGAACAGTAGAGGTTCAGTGAACCGAGCTGGACCTGCACATTCTGATCTGCTACAGAAAGTAGAAGGTGATAGAGTTCCTGTTGTTAGGGAAAAGAATCTGTTAGGTAAAACTGTTTGGGTATTTTCGCCCTCAGGAGAGGCTAAACCTGTCCGAGGGGTGGTTTCAGCAGAAGGTCCGGGTCACACTTATTGGGTAATGCAAGAGAATGGTGAAATTCAGTGTATTCCACAAAGAGATTTAACTTTAGCTGAGAGAGTTTAATTTCAGAATGTTGTACAGCTACAGCGCGTCCAAAGGAAAGAGTCCCTGAGGAATCTACGGTGCACGAACCCTGAGAACCCTGAGAGCCCTGAGTCAACTGAGAGTCCCTGAGTCCCTGTTTCCCTTTTTCTTCGCTTCGTCTGTGGAGAGACAAACTGTTTTCCATTTTCTTGATTTGGATTTTCTTGGACTTCTGAATCATCTACATCTGAGTATAGCCGGAATGGACGATGAACTTAACTTACGAACTGTAAATATTGTTCTGGATTGGATGGACAGTACGAACAGCCAATGAAATTGTTTAGAAAGGGGTGGACTGTGGTCGTTTGAGGCTGTGCCTTTAAGAACAAACACTGCTGGAACACACTGGCTAATGTTTTTGGTACTAGAACCAAAACATTCTGATATTCTAAATGAATTTCATTGGTTGATAAACAAAAATTCAGCTTTAGATTGTGAAGCGGTTGGAAAATTTTTTCCTCAGTTCAGTTCGGTTTGGGAGTTGGGGGAGTTTGGTGTTTCAGCCTGTTCTCCCTGCCTGCTTCTTCTGCGAACTGCTGGACTTGGCCTTCAGATAAGCAAACACTAATCCTGCATGGGCTTTTGAAGCTTGCTAACAACTCTTTTCCTTAGTAACTTGCCTTTCTCTCTCTCTAACCCCTTTTTGGGGAAAAAGGGAGGTAAGGGGGAGAGAGAGGGGGTTCCAAAGAGGGGATCCCTCCCTGAGGGAGGGATTTTTGTTGTGTTATTTGTCTTTGCTGTGTATTTCTGTGTATATATTGTAAATACCTGTATATATTGTGTTATATATAACCTGCTTTCCATATATGCTTGTAAATATATAGCTTTTGCTCTTCGACTGAGTTAGCTGTGGTTTCTTACTCTGTGGAGGAGGGAGAGCTAAGCCCTCTCTCAACCTACCACACCACCTGCTTTATCTACAATTCCTCCTTTTCGCCCAGGGCTCCTTATCTTCTGCAGGGCCCTTTGCAGCCATGTGAATGAACAGGACACTGCCAACACCAGGGTTAATCCAATCAGCAATATTCACAACCCAGTTTGTAAAACTCTAATGTCTATGTTTAGAATGATCACTTCAGTGTGCACAACACAGACCATCACATTCTGTCCAGCCCTGACCGGGAGCTGAGAAGAAAGAACCAACAGCAGCTCGATTTTGCAGCCTGGCATGGATGACACTCTCCACATCAGTGGCTAATTCAAGCAACACTTTTGATGTTTCCTTGTCTTGTTTTGCAACCCAAGATGCCAGTTCCCTTAGCTGAGCTGGTGCTTTGCTGTAGCAATTTGAAGCAAGATTATCCTGGCTGCTATGTGCTCAGCTTTCTTCTACAAACCTCCCTGATCATCTCTTTCAGCTGTTAGGCTAAGCCTGCATGGCTTTAAGGCAAAGGGAGTGTGATTAACGATCATAGTAGTAGTTCAGCTCCAGATCTCTGCTGCAGGTACACACAGCTTTCTGCTTGTAAAGTCCCTAAAATATCTAATTCTTGGGGCTCTAATGGGGCAGAGAGCAAATTATCACCCCACGTGTCCCGGTTCTCAAAACACCTTACTGGTGTGCTACAATTGAATTTTGACAGGCATTTACATTCCAGGTTTGATTTAATGCATGCAGCAGTGCAGGGAAGTCATTGTGCCCCTGTACTCTGCACTGGTTAGGCCACACCTTGAGTCCTGTGTCCAGTTCTGAGCCCCTCAATTTAAGAAGGACATTGAGACACTTGAAGGTGTCCAGAGAAGGGCAACAAGGCTGGGGAGAGGCCTTGAGCACAAGCCCTATGAGGAGAGGCTGAGGGAGCTGGGATTGTTTAGCCTGGAGAAGAGGAGGCTCAGGGGTGACCTCATTGCCCTCTAAATCTACCTGAAGGGTGGTTGTAGCCAGGAAGGGGTTGGTCTCTTCTTTTAGGCAACCAGCACCAGAACAAGGGGACACAGTCTCAAGCTGTGCCAGGGGAAGTTTAGGCTCGAGGTGAGGAGAAAGTTCTTCACTGAGAGAGTTGTTCAGCATTGGAATCTGCTGCCCAGGGAGGTGGTGGAGTCACCGTCCCTGGAGATGTTCAAGAGGGGATTGAACGTGGCACTTGGTGCCATGGTCTAGTCATGAGGTCTGTGGTGACAGGTTGGACTCTTTGAGGTCTCTTCCAACCTTGGTGATACTGTGAGCTATACTCTGAGCTTCCTCTAATACCGACAGAGACAGCTGGGATTCGGAAGACGAAAACACCGATGTTGAGAAACCAAGCAGCACCAACTTTGTTCTACAGCTCCTCTTAGGAAAAATGGAGTGCTTGGAGGCTCGTGGTTACGGCATTTTTATGACCGCACCCCTCCCGCGAGCTCCAGCAGCCCCCATGAGCCCCGGCAGCCCCCATGAGCCCTGGTGGCCCTCGTGAGCCCCGGCGGCCCCGACTGCCCCGACCAAGGCAGCACCGATCAATGCACCACCGACACCTGCAGCACCGACTGTAGTGGTGGCCCCGGCAGCTGCCCCCATGGCAGCAGTCACAGCAACGACCCCAGTGGCCCCGGTGGCTATCCCCATGGTGGTGGCCCCAGTGGCCCCAGTGGTGGCCCCTCCCCAGCGGCTCCAGCTGCGCTACCCTCCCTGCCTCTCAGATCCCAGGCATTCTCAGCATCTCCCTGCGATGGAGGCTACAATCGAATTCTGAAGTGTAAGGGATAGTGTAAGGGATTGGGAGGTGGGAGGGACGGGGAACTGCTGCGCTGAGCTTGTGGAAAGGTATTGTGAGAAATGCAGGAATAGATGGAGAATCTGTAGATTTTCCTGTACATGCATCTCCTGTGGTATTAGAAGGTCAACAAAGAATATGGCAATCTCTGGACTGAAAAATGTTAAAAGAAGCTAAACAAGCCATAGCTACCTATGGGTTAAAGTCAGGATACACAACTGCAGTGGACGTCACTCTTGAGTCCACCAATGTTGTTGTTGAGTCTGAACAGCACGGGCTTCTACCCTGTGCTCTGTTAATGGGCAGATTGTCTACCTCTAGACAGGGCATCTTTATAGCTCCCAGTTTAATAGAGTCTCATCATGACTGGGTTATAAAAGTTATGCTGTATACCATTACCCCTCCTGTTAGCGCTCCTGTTGGGACCACAATTGCTCAGCTAATGCCATTTGAGTCCCGAGTGCCTAAGGCTTCTAACAGGATTCGAGGACAAGGAGGTTCCACCCATATAGAATACATAGAATACATAGAATAAACCAGGTTGGAAGAGACCTTCAAGATCATCATGTCCAACCCATCAACCAATCCAACACCACCTAAACAACTAACCCATGGCACCAAGCACCCCATCAAGTCTTCTCCTGAAAACCTCCAATGTTGGCGACTCCACCACCTCCCCAGGCAGCCCATTCCTAGGGGCAATCACTCTCTCTGTGTAGAACTTTTTCCTAACATCCAGCCTGAACCTCCCCTGGTGCAGTTCATGGGCAGGGAAAGTCACTTAGGGTTTGTCCCTCCATTTCCAGATGAACTGAATTTATCCAACAGCACAACCACTATTTGTAATGTTCGCTTTATTTCCTGGCCTTTCCAGTGTGCAGGGGAGTGTGTGTCAGGCAGGCTGCAGCTCATCTCTTACTGGATGCATTACAAGTGGTATCACTGTCCTCTCTGAAAACGCAGGGCCATCTTGCCTATACATTAAGAAACCCTTAGTCACACAACTAGACCAGATCTAGAGGATAAGGTTGCAAAAGGGAAAACTGTATGAGACTCTTTCCCAGAGAGATCCCATTAGTATAATACTTAACAGCAGTTGCTCAGAGCCACATCCAGCCTGGCCTTAAAAACATCCAGGGATGGGGCTCCTACCACCTCCCTGGGCAACCTGTTCCAGTGTCTCCCCACCCTCATGGGGAAGAATTTCTTCCTAATATCCAACTTGAAGCTACCCATTTCTATTTTTTTTTCCATTCCCCCTAGTCCTATCATTACCTGACACCCTAAAAAGTGCCACACCAGCTTTCTTGTAGGCCCCTTTCAGATACTGGAAGGCCACAATAAGGTCTCCTTGGAGGCTTTTCTTCTCCAGACTGAACACCCCAACTCTCCCAGTCTGTCCTCACAGGAGAGGTGCTCCAGCCCTCTGATCATCCTCATGGCCCTTCTCTGGACACCTTCCAGCACATCCAGATCCTAATAGGGGCTCCAGAACTGGATGCAGTACTCCACTTGGCTTCTCAATAGCTTCTTGGCCCTAGAAATCCAAAAGGGAAAAGCAGAACAGACTGTAACAATCAGACACCCTTGTGGACAAACTATACAACTTTCAAGGATTGTGGATGCTGGAGCTGATGTCACTATTATACCTTGCCATAAATGGAATGGTCACTAGCCACTGCTGATGGCAAACTCTGGAGTCATGGGTTTAGAAGGTATCCAAACAACCTGGGTCAGCAAAGAGCCGGTGTAATTAGCTTTTAAAGACCACCAATCAATCACTGTAAGACCATACTTGTTAACCCTTCTAGTTGCTCTATTGGGCAGAGATGCCTTAAGTTAGCTAGGAGCAAAACTCGTTTCTGTTCCTTTTCTGTAGCGGCTACTGGTCAGCAACCAACCCTCACATTAAAATGGAAACCAGATAATCCAGTATGGGTGGAGCAATGGTCGCTCAGACAAGATAGGCTGCAAGTCGTTAAGACCCTACTGCAGAAACAATTGCAATTAGGGCATACCTTGCTAGCCAGCCTCACACTGCCACCCCCTTCCTCTGGTAAGACTCCAGTCTACCAAAGCTCTGTTCTGATGGAAAGCAACGGTGCTAATTTCATCATTTCTGCTTGTAATGTCTTTCAGAGATTTGTTATTTAGAGTTTTGCTAAGTCTACCTAGTAAGCATAAGGAATGGTAAGCATTTGGTATTTACAGGTACTTAGTCCATAGTAATTGCAGTAAGGTGTACATACGTAATGAGTTCAAATAAGAAGATTTTCTTTTGGTTTGAACCTTCTTAGCTGTGTGCCTCGGCATTGCAAAGGAGCTCCGTGTAATCTAGTTAAGGTTTGTAGTAAATAGGTATTCATTTTAAAAAGTATTCCTCAGCTAATGTAACGTCTTTGTATTTCCTTCCTAGACATTGACTAGGAAAAAATACAGAGAGCCACAAGCACCGTGACAAAGAGAGAGATCCCAGAACACACCCAAGAACATCCCATCCCCACCTGGGGGTACACCCAACCCCCCCCCCAGGGCTCTTTCCTCCACCCCCAAACGAGCCTTGGGCCTGGGGAGGCCCAAGGGAGGCAGCACAGCCATTGCACCTAGGCAGCAACAGAGGACGAAAGACGAAGTGAAAAGCCCACATGGACTGTTTTATAGGGGATCAGGGCATTATGGGAATGGAATACCTGGTCCCTGTGACCACCCCCTGGGCTGGGCCCCACCCTTGGGACCTCCCAGGTGTGGCCTGCGTAGCAGCATCCGGGCCAGCACCCAACCTAAACCACAACAGGACCTCCTGACATCAAGGAGTCATAGAATGGGAGGGGGTGGAAGGGACCCCCTGAGGTCACTGAGTGTAGAATGGGAGGGGCTGGAAGGGACCACCTGAGGTCACAGAGTCACAGAATGGGAGGGACTGGAAGGGACCTCCTGAGGTCACAGAGTAATAGAATGGGAGGGGCTGGAAGGGACCTCCTGAGGTCACAGAGGCTTGGAATATGAGGGGCTGGATGGGACCTTCTGAGGTGAAAGAGGAATAGAATGGGAGGGGCTGGAAAGGATCTCCTGAGGTCACAGAGGACTGGAATAGGAGGGGCTGGAAGCAACATGCTGAGGTCAAAGAGTCCTAGGATTGGAGGGGTTGGAAGGGACCTGATGAAGTGACAGAATCATAGAATGGGAGGGGCTTGAAGGGACCTCCTGAGTTCCTGGACTCATAGAATGGGAGGGGCTGGAAGGGACCTCCTGAGGTCTCAGAATCATAGAATGGGAGGGGCTGGAAGGGACCTCCTGAGGTCACAGAGGCCTGGAATCGGAGGGGCTGGAAAGGACCTCCTGAGGTCACTGAGTGTAGAATGGGAGGGGAAGGAAGGGACCCCCTTTGGTCACACAGTCATAAAATGGGAGGGGAAGGAAGGGACACCCTGAGGTCACAGAGTGGTAGAATGGGAGGGGCTGGAAGGGACCTCCTGAGGTCACAGAGTGTAGAATGGGAGGGGCTGGAAGGGACCTCCTGAGGTCACAAAGTCTTAGAATGGGAGGGACTGGAATGGACATCCTGAGGGCACTGAGTGTAGAATGTGAGGGTCAGTAAGGGACCTCCTGAGGTTACAGAGGCCTGGAATGGGAGGGGCAGGGAGGAACCTGCTGAGGTCACAGACTCACAGAATGGGAGGGGCTGGAAGTGACCTGCTGAGATCAAAGAGTCCTAGGATTGGAGGGGTTGGAAGGGACCTCCTGAGGTCACAGAGGCCTGGAATGGGAGGGGCTGGAAGGGACCTGCTGAGGTCAAAGATTCCTAGGACTGGAGGGGTTGGAAGGTACCTCATGAAGTCACAGAGTCATAGAATGGGAGGGGGTGGAAGGGACCTCCTGAGGTCACAGAAACAAAGAATGGGAGGGGCCTGAAGTAACCTCCCGAGGTTACTGAGTGTAGCATGTGAGGGGCTTGAAGGGATCTCCTGAGGTCACACAGTCAAAGAATGGGAGGGGCTGGAATTGACCTCCTGAGGTCACAGAGTCATAGAATGGGAGGGGCTGGAAGGGACCTCCTGAGGTCAGATAGTCTTAGGATGGGAGGGGCTGGAAGGGACCTCCGGAGGTCAGAGAGTCATAGAATGGGAGGGGCTGGAAGGGACCTCCTGAGGTCAGTGAGTCACAGAATGGGAGGGGCTGGAAGGGACCTGCTGAGGTCAAAGAGTCCTAGGATTGGAGGGGTTGGAAGGGACCTCATGAAGTCACAGAGTGATAGAATGGGAGGGACTGGAATGGACCTCCTGAGTTCACAGAGGCCTGAAATGGGAGGGGCTGGAAGGGACCTCCTGAGGTCAGAGAGTCTTAGGATAGGAGGAGCTGTAAGGGACCTCATGAAGTCACAGAGACAAAGAATGGTAGGGGCTGGAAGGGACCTCCTGAGGTCAGTGAGCGTAGAATGGGAGGGGCTGGAAGGGACCTGAAGAGGTCACAGAGTCATAGAATGGGAGGAACTGCAAGGGGTCTCCTGAGGTCACAGAGTGACAGAATGGGTGGGGCTGGAATAGACCTGCAGAGGTCACAGGGAGAAAGAATGGGAGGGGCTGGAATGGACCTCCTGAGGTCACAGAGTCATAGAATGGGAGGGGCTGGAATGGACCTCCTGAGGTCACAGCGTCATAGAATGGGAGTTGATGGAAGGGACCTCCTGAGGTCAGAGAGTCACAGAATGGGAGGGGCTGGAAGGGACCTCCTGGGTTCACCGAGTCATAGAATGGGAGGGGCTGGAAGGGACCTCCTGAGGTCACAGAGTCATAGATAGGGAGTGGCTGAAAGAGACCTCCTGAGGTCACAGAGTGATAGAATGGGATTGGTGGGAAGGGACCTCCAGATGTCATAGAGCAGTAGACTGGGAGGGGCTGAAAGGGATCTCCTGAGGTCAGAGAGTCACAGAATGTGAGGGGCTGCAAGGGACCTCCTGAGGTCACAGAGTCTTAGAATGGGAGGGACTGGAATGGACCTCCTGAGGTCACAGAGTCATAGAATGGGAGGTGTTGGAAGGGACCTCCTGATGTCACAGAGTCATAGAATGGGAGGGTCTGGAAGGGACCTCCTGAGGTCACAGAAGCCTGGAATGGGAGGGGCTGGAAGGGACCTCCTGAGTTCACAGAGTCACAGAATGGGAGGGGCTGGAAGGGACCTCCTCAGGAAAGAGAATCATAGATTTGGAGCGGGTGGAAGGGACCTCCTGAGGTCACAGAGTCACAGAATGGGAGGGACTGGAAGGGACCTCCTGAGGTCACAGAGTCACAGCATGGGAGTGGCTGGAAGGGACCTCCTGAGGTCACAGAGGCCTGGAATGGGAGGGGCTGGAAGGGAACTCCTGAAGTCAGAGAGTATTAGGATGGGAGGGGCTGGAAGGGACCTCATGAGGTCACAGAGACAAAGAATGGTAGGGGCTGGAAGGGACCTCCTGAGGTCACAGAGACAAAGAATGGTAGGGGCTGGAATGGACCTCCTGAGGTCACTGGGTGTAGAATGGGAGGGGCTGGAATGGACCTCCTAAGGTCACAGAGCCCTGCAATGGGGGGGGGCAGGAAGGGACCTGCTGAGGTCACAGAGTCATAGAATGGGAGGGGCTGGAAGGGACCTTCTGAGCTCACAGAGTCAAAGAATGGGAGGGGCAGGAAGGGACCTCCTGAGTTCCTGGACTCATAGAATGGGAGGGGCTGGAAGGGACCTGCAGAGGTCTCAGAATCATAGAATGGGAGGGGCTGGAAGGGACCTCCTGAGGTCACAGAGTGACAGAATGGGTGGGGCTGGAATAGACCTGCAGAGGTTACAGGGAGAAATAATGGGAGGGGCTGGAATGGACGTCCTGAGGTCACAGCGTCATAGAATGGGAGTTGATGGAAGGGACCTCCTGAGGTCAGAGAGTCACAGAATGGGAGGGGCTGGAAGGGACCTCCTGAGGTCACAGAGTCATAGATAGGAAGTGGCTGAAAGGCACCTCCTGAGGTCACAGAGTGATAGAATGGGATTGGTGGGAAGGGACCTCCAGATGTCATAGAGCAGTAGACTGGGAGGGGCTGAAAGGGATCTCCTGAGGTCAGAGAGTCACAGAATGTGAGGGGCTGCAAGGGACCTCCTGAGGTCACAGAGTCTTAGAATGGGAGGGACTGGAATGGACCTCCGGATGTCACAGAGTCATAGAATGGGAGGGTCTGGAAGGGACCTCCTGAGGTCACAGAAGCCTGGAATGGGAGGGGCTGGAAGGGACCTCCTGAGGTCACAGAGTCACAGAATGGGAGGGACTGGAAGGGACCTCCTGAGGTCACAGAGTCACAGCATGGGAGTGGCTGGAAGGGACCTCCTGAGGTCACAGAGGTCTGGAATGGGAGGGGCTGGAAGGGAACTCCTGAAGTCAGAGAGTATTAGGATGGGAGGGGCTGGAAGGGACCTCATGAGGTCACAGAGACAAAGAATGGTAGGGGCTGGAAGGGACCTCCTGAGGTCACTGGGTGTAGAATGGGAGGGGCTGGAAGTGACCTTCTGAGATCAAAGAGTCCTAGGATTGGAGGGGTTGGAAGGGACCTGCTGAGGTCACAGAGTCACAGAATGGGAGGGACTGGAAGGGACCTCCTGAGGTCACAAAGTCTTAGAATGGGAGGGACTGGAATGGACATCCTGAGGGCGATGACTGTAGAATGGATGGGGCTTGAAGGGACCTTCTGAGGGCACTGAGTGTAGAATGTGAGGGTCTGGAAGGGACCTGGTGAGGTCACAGAGTCTTAGAATGGGAGGGGCAGGAAGGGACCTGCTGAGGTCAAACAGTCCTAGAATTGGAGGGGTTGGAAGGGACCTCATGAACTCACAGAGACAAAGAATGGTAGGGGCTGGAAGGGACCTCCTGAGATCACAGAGTGTAGAATGGGAGGGTCTGGAAGGGAACCCCTGAGGTCACTGAATGTAGAATAGGAGGGGAAGGAAGGGACCTCCTGAGGTCACAGAGTCATAGAATGGGAGTGGCTGGAAGGGACCACCTGAGGTGATAGAGGCCTGGAATGGGAGGGGCTGGAAAGGAACTCCTGAACTCAGAGAATATTAGGATGGGAGGGGCTGGAAGGGACCTCATGAAGTCACAGAGACAAAGAATGGGAGGGGCTGGAAGGGACCCCCTGAGGTCACTGAGTGTAGAATGGGAAGGGAAGGAAGGGACCCCCTCAGGTCACAGAGTCATAGAATGGGAGGTGCTGGAAGGGACCTCCTGAGGTCACAGAGTCATAGATAGGGAGTGGCTGAAAGGGACCACCTGAGGTCACAGAGTGATAGAATGGGAGGGGTGGGAAGGGGCCTCCAGATGTCATAGAGCAGTAGACTGGGAGGGGCTGAAAGGGATCTCCTGAGGTCAGAGAGTCACAGAATGTGAGGGGCTGCAAGGGACCTCCTGAGGTCACAGGGACTTAGAATGGGAGGGACTGGAATGGACCTCCTGAGGTCACAGAGTCACAGAATGGGAGTGGCTGGAAGGAACCTCCTGAGGTCACAGAGGCCTGGAATCGGAGGGGCTGGAAAGGACCTCCTGAGGTCACTGAGTGTAGAATGGGAGGGGAAGGAAGGGACCCCCTTTGGTCACACAGTCATAAAATGGGAGGGGAAGGAAGGGACACCCTGAGGTCACAGAGTGGTAGAATGGGAGGGGCTGGAAGGGACCTCCTGAGGTCACAGAGTGTAGAATGGGAGGGGCTGGAAGGGACCTCCTGAGGTCACAAAGTCTTAGAATGGGAGGGACTGGAATGGACATCCTGAGGGCACTGAGTGTAGAATGTGAGGGTCAGTAAGGGACCTCCTGAGGTTACAGAGGCCTGGAATGGGAGGGGCAGGGAGGAACCTGCTGAGGTCACAGACTCACAGAATGGGAGGGGCTGGAAGTGACCTGCTGAGATCAAAGAGTCCTAGGATTGGAGGGGTTGGAAGGGACCTCCTGAGGTCACAGAGGCCTGGAATGGGAGGGGCTGGAAGGGACCTGCTGAGGTCAAAGATTCCTAGGACTGGAGGGGTTGGAAGGTACCTCATGAAGTCACAGAGTCATAGAATGGGAGGGGGTGGAAGGGACCTCCTGAGGTCACAGAAACAAAGAATGGGAGGGGCCTGAAGTAACCTCCCGAGGTTACTGAGTGTAGCATGTGAGGGGCTTGAAGGGATCTCCTGAGGTCACACAGTCAAAGAATGGGAGGGGCTGGAATTGACCTCCTGAGGTCACAGAGTCATAGAATGGGAGGGGCTGGAAGGGACCTCCTGAGGTCAGATAGTCTTAGGATGGGAGGGGCTGGAAGGGACCTCCTGAGGTCACAGAGTCACAGAATGGGAGGGGCTGGGAGGGACCAGCTGAGGTCACAGATTCATGGAATGGGAGGGGCTGGAAGGGACCTCCTGAGGTCACAGCGTCATAGAATGGGAGGTGCTGGAAGGGACCTCCTGAGGTCACAGAGTCATAGATAGGGAGTGGCTGAAAGGGACCTCCTGAGGTCACAGAGTGATAGAATGGGAGGGGTGGGAATGGACCTCCAGATGTCATAGAGCAGTAGACTGGGAGGGGCTGAAAGGGATCTCCTGAGGTCACAGAGTCACAGAATGTGAGGGGCTGCAAGGGACCTCCAGAGGTCACAGAGTCTTGGAATGGGAGGGACTGGAATGGACCTCCTGAGGTCACAGAGCCATAGAATGGGAGGTGTTGGAAGGGACCTCCTGATGTCACAGAGTCATAGAATGGGAGGGGCTGGAAGGGACCTCCTAAGGTCACAGAGCCATAGAATGGGGTGTTGGAAGGGACCTCCTGATGTCACAGAGTCATAGATTGGGAGGGGAAGGAAGGGACCTCCTGAGGTCACAGAGCCTTGGAATGTGAGAGGCTGGGTAGGACGTTCTGAGGTGAAAGAGCAATAGAATGAGAGCGGCTGGAAAGGACCTCGTGAGGTCCCAGAGTCTCAGAATGGGAGGGGCTGGAAGGGACCTGCAGAGGTCAAAGAGTCCTAGGATTGGAGGTGTTGGAAGAGACCTCATGAAGTGAGAGAATCATAGAATGGGAAGGGCTTGAAGGGACCTCCTGAGGTCACAGAGTCATAGAATGGGAGGGGCCTGAAGTGACCTCCTGAGATCACAGAGTCATAGAATGGGAGGGGCTGGAAGGGACCTCCTGAGGTCACAGAGACACAGACTGGGAGTCACTGGAAGGGACGTCCTGAGGGCACTAAGTGTAGAATGTGAAGGTTTGGAAGGGACCTGTTGAGGTCACAGAGTCATAGAACAGGGGGGGCTGCAATGGGTCTCCTGAGGTCACAGAGTGACAGAATGGGAGGGGCTGGAATGGACCTGTAGAGGTCACAGATTCAAGGAATGGGAGGGGCAGGAAGGGACCTCCTCAGTTCCTGGACTCATAGAATGAGAGGGGCTGGAAGGGTCCTCCTGAGGTCACAGAGTCACAGAATGGGAGGGGCTGGAAGGGACCTCCTGAGGTCACAGAGTCATAGAATGGGAGGGGTTGGAAGGGACCTCCTGAGGTCACAGAAACAAAGAATGGGAGGGGCTGGAAGGGACCTCCGGAGGTCAGAGAGTCATAGAATGGGAGGGGCTGGAAGGGACCTCCTGAGGTCACAGAAACAAAGAATGGGAAGGGCTGGAAGGGACCTCCTGAGGTCACAGAGTCATAGAATGGGAGGGGCTGCAAGAGACCTCCTGAGGTCGGTGAGTCACAGAATGGGAGGGGCTGGAAGGGACCTGCAGAGGTCACAGAGTCATAGAATGGGAGGAGCTGCAAGGGGTCTCCTGAAGTCACAGAGTGACAGAATGTGTGGGGCTGGAATAGACCTGCAGAGGTCACAGGGAGAAAGAATGGGAGGGGCTGGAATGGACCTCCTGAGGTCACAGCGTCATAGAATGGGAGGTGCTGGAAGGGACCTCCTGAGGTCTCAGTCATAGAATAGAATACATAAAATACATAGAATAAACCAGGTTGGAAGAGACCTTCAAGATCATCGCGTCCAACCCATCAACCAATCCAACACCACCCAAACAACTAACCCACGGCACCAAGTACCCCATCAAGTCTTCTCCTACAAACCTCCAGTGATGGCGACTCCACCACCTCCCCAGTCATAGATAGGGAGTGGCTGAAAGGGACCTCCTGAGGTCACAGAGTGATAGAATGGGATTGGTGGGAAGGGACCTCCAGATGTCATAGAGCAGTAGACTGGGAGGGGCTGAAAGGGATCTCCTGAGGTCAGAGAGTCACAGAATGTGAGGGGCTGCAAGGGACCTTCAGAGGTGACAGAGTCTTAGAATGGGAGGGACTGGATTGGACCTCCTGAGTCCACAGAGTCACAGAATGAGAGGGGCTGGAAGGGACCTCCTCAGGACAGAGAGTCATAGAATTGGCGCGGCTGGAAGGGACCTCCTGAGGTCACAGAGCCCTGGAATGGGAGGGGCTGGAAGGGAACTCCTGAAGTCAGAGAGTATTAGGATGGGAGGGGCTGGAAGGGACCTCATGAGGTCACAGAGACAAAGAATGGGAGGGGCTTGAATGGACCTCCTAAGGTCACAGAGCCCTGCAATGGGAGGGGCAGGAAGCTACCTGCTGAGCTCACTGAGTCATAGAATGGGAGGGGCTTAAAGGGACCTGCATAGGTCACGGACTCATAGAATGGGAGGAGCTGCAAGGGGTCTCCTGAGGTCACAGAATGACAGAATGGGTGGGGCTGGAATGGACCTGCAGAGGTCACAGAGAAAAAGAATGGGAGGGGCTGGAAGGGACCTCCTGAGGTCACAGAGTCACAGAATGGAAGGGGCTGGGAGGGACCACCTGAGGTCACAGATTCATGGAATGGGAGGGGCTGGAAGGGACCTCCTGAGGTCACAGAGGCCTGGAATGGGACAGGCTGGAAGGTTCCTCCTGAGGTCAGAGAGTGATAGAATGGGAGGTGGTGGAAGGGACCTCCTGAGGTCACAGAGTCATAGAATGGGAGGGTCTGGAAGGGACCTGCAGAGGTCACAGAGTCAACGAATGGGGGGGTTTGAAGGGACCTCCTGAGGTAAAAGAGTTATAGAATGGGAGGGGCTGGAAGGGGTCTCCTGAGGTCACAGAGGCCTGGAATGGGAGGGTCAGGAAGGTACCTGCTGAGGTCACAGAGTCAAGGAATGGGAGGGGCTGGAATGGACCTCCTGAGGTCAGAGAGTCATAGAATGGGAGGGGCTGGAAGGTACCGCCTGAGGTCACAGAGGCTTGGAATGTGAGCGGCTTGAAAGGATCTCCTGAGGTCACAGAGTCACAGAATGGGAGAGGCTGGAGTTGACCTCCTGAGGTCACAGAGTCGGAGAATGGGAGCGTCTGGAAGGGACCTGCAGAGGTCACAGAGTCAAAGAATGGGGGGGTTTGAAGGGACCTCCTGAGGTCAGAGAGCCTAAGTATGGGAGGGGCTGGAAGGGAGCTCCTGTGGTCACAGAGACAAAGAATGGGAGGGGCTGGAAGGGACCTCCTGAGGTCCTGGAGTCATAGATTGGGGGGGTTTGGAAGGGACCTCCAGGGGCCACCTGATCATAGAAGGAGATCAGGTTGGAGAGGCAGGACCTGCCCTTCCTAAATCCATGCTGGCTGGGCCTGAGCCCTTGGCCATCCTTCAGGTGCAGTTATTGCCCCCAGGATAATCTGCTCCATCACTTTCCCTGGCACTGAGGTCCGGCTGCCAGGCCTGGAGTTTCCAGGTTCCTCCATCCGACCCTGCTTGTGGATGCGGACCACCTTGGCCAGTTTCAGTCACCTGGGACCTCTCCAGCGAGCCAGGACTGGAGGAAAATGATGGAGAGTGGCTTGGCAGCTCATCTGCCAGCTCTCTCAGCACCCTAGGATGGATCCCATCCGGTCCCATGGACTTGTGAGTGTCCAAGTGGCTCAGCAGGTCCCCAACTAATTCCTCATGGATGTCCGGGGCATCACACTGCTCCCCGACCCCACTGCCCAGCTCAGGAGGCCACTGGTCCTGAACTGCTGCCTTGCAGTTAAACATTGAGGCAGAGAA